>NW_015168662.1:164514-178581 GCF_001447785.1 Gekko japonicus | reverse complement strand
GAGGTTGCCATTGTCCAGCAGGTGGTGCCTCCTATAGACCAAGTTGAAAAAACCAATTTCAAGGCATCGTGTTCTCTTGTTTTGTGTTCACTGTACGTAAGAACATAAGAGAAGCCAATGTTGGATCAGGCCTATGGCCCATCCAGTCCAACACTCTGTAACACAGTGGCTAAAAATACCAGGTGCCATCAGGAGGTCCACCAGTGGGGCCAGGACACTAGAAGCCCTCCCACTGTTGCCCCCCCCAAGCACCAAGGATACAGAGCACCACTTGCCCCAGTCTGAGAGTTCCTATATATACCTTGTGGCTAATGGACCTCTGCTCCATATGCTTATCTAATTCTTTCCTGAAGCTGTCCATGCTTGTAGCCACCGCCACCTCCTGTGGCAGTGAATTCCATGTATTAATCACTCCTTGGGTAAAAAAGTACTTCCTTTTATCTGTTCTAACCTGATTGCTCAGCAATTTCATTGAGTGCCCACAAGTTCTTGTATTGTGAGAAAGGGAGAAAAGTACCTCTTTCTCTGCCTGCTCTATCCCATGCATAATCTTTTAAACCTCGATCATGTCACCCCTCAGTCGTCGTTTCTCCAAGCTAAAGAGCCCCAAGCGCTTTAACCTTTCTTCATAGGGAAAGCGATCCAACCCTTTTATCATTCTAGTTGCCGTTTTCTGCACTTTTCCCCATGCTATAATATCCTTTTTGAGTTGTGGTGACCAGAACTGTACACAGTACTCCAAATTTTTGTAGCAGGAACTCCTTTGCATATTAGGCCACACACCCCTAATGTAGCCAATCCTCCAAGAGCTTACAGAGCTCTTCTTACAGGAGCTACTGTAAGCTATTGGAGGATTGGCTACATTAGGGGTGTGTCGCTTAATATGCAAATGAGTACCTGCTACAAAAAGAGCCCTCACCATCGATTTATACAGGGGCATTACTGCACTTGCTGAAGTGGAAGCCCGAAACAGACATCTTTTATATAGTCCTCTTCCTTTAAGATACTAAATATGTAATGATACCTAAATATTATAAATGTGATCCTATAATGGGTCAGAGAAATTTGCATAAAATATTATTTTTGATGTATTTGCTGGTATTTCACCTCTGATCTTTCCCCCACAACTTTGATATTAAATGCAAATTGGATCCTTTCACTTTTTTGCTAGTTCTCTCAGAACACTGAAAGATCCCAGCTAGAACTACACTGGGTGAGAGATAGTAGATATGAGGAAAGGGTTTATTTAGCCTCACATGGTAATTCATTGGGAAAGGTGAAAATTTGGGGATGTCAGACCTTCCACTATAGCAGGAGGCCTTCCACAAATTTCTTTTGTTATTTATGTGTATGGGTTTCCAAAAGGCAGCACATGAGCTGCATCATGCTTTCCCTAGAAAAGTATTTCCTAATCTTTTGGTACAGTCACCTACAAATCCACACTTTCTTTGTATGTTGACCCATCTATTTATTGTCACACCAATTTTGAACCTTAGATCTTTGGCAGCTATTGGTTTCATGCATTTTAAGTTTGTTTTACAACCATTACTGAAGCATCCATGCAAACATTTACTTAAATCAATAAACCTGAAAAAGCCTATGACCACTTTTGGGTTGGGACCTGCAGGACGATAATGTTGCCCTAAAAGACTCAGGAGTTCCACAACACTGAGACATCACTTCTCACTGTGTAACTGGAAATGACATCATTGTATTGTAGGATGCTCTAGGATTCCCTCTGCAGATTTTACCATAGATATTCAAGAAAATCATAGCACATCCCCTGATGCTGTGACATCACTTCCAGTTATGCAGCCAGAATTGACACTGTGGTACCACAGAGCTACAATTTGGTAAGTCTCTTTGCCCCCAGCCTCCCAGGGATTGTCAGTTCTAACTATTGAGCAAAGGGGAAATTAAATTAGCAATAAGACAGACATCTCAATCTAGATCTAATACCCTTTGGTGGCAAATTAGTATAAACTTAAAATTTACCAGATACCTGTGTCAAGCCTTGGGGGGGGGGTCTTTCTCTCTGGTCTTCATTAAAGTCTTCCTCCCATATTAACTCCAAGTTCTCCTGTATTTCCCACCCAAGAAAAAAATCTCCCCATAGGACAGATATATTTCTTAATACCCAGACAGAGTCCTCCCATTCTACCTGAGGAGAAATTACAACCTAGACCTAGACCCTAAAAGATTCTTTGAATTTTCACTGGTCATGTAAAGGTCCTGGTACCATGGGAACTGAACTTTAATAGTATATAAGCAGTTTTTAAAGCACATTTCAATTCAGTTGGCCATCCTTTCTCCAAAAAAAGGGCAGTTAAATATATAAAGATTTCAGTGTAGTACTTTCCCCAAAAAAATAATAAAACAGTTTCCAGCTTTCTGAGAAACAGGCTTGGTTCACCTGACCATCCCTCAGCCGGGCCAAGTCAGCCAGTTTAGATAGCTTTAGGGTCTCCCAGACTTTTTAAAATCCAGGATTTGGTATTCAAGTATTCTTTTTTCCCAAGTTCCATGAAAGTGACATTTTTGCTCCAGTCATGGGATCAAGAAGATTCTGTTCCACTCACAGTGGAGCCCTCCTCTAATACAAGAAGCCTTTCACTGACCCAAGAAGACTTCTACCAGCAAAACAGACCTCTTTTGCTGAAGCTAGGTGCTTCATGCCAGCAGAAGGCTCCTTGTGTTGGAGGAAAACTTCTCGGTTAGTGAAATGGAAACTCTAAGCATGTGGGCAGCTCATGAATTCAGCATTGCAGCTTCTTAAATGCTAACCACAGCCCTTTTGGCAACTACATTTAACCTGCCTCTAGAAATCTTCCACAACCATTTGTTCAGCCATCTGTTATTCAGCTGGATGGAGGTTGCTCATACTTTCCCATTCATCTGGTTTTATTATTTTTTTCCATCCAGTTTTAACTTAAGATAAACAAAAATCTGCCAGTAAGCAATCACAAGGAAGGCACTGGAATTAGTCAGTTGTGCATGATGTATGTATTTGTGAGAGGGAAGAATTCATATTGTTTTAAAAAATATTCTTGGCAGTTGCAGGTTGCAAGCCAATATGTTCAAATGATGCAGGGAATGCTAGGAAAGTCACAGATACCTCAAAAGGAGACTTGATATTTTCAGACTGGTTGAAGGATGCTTTTGTATCAATCTGTTTCAGTATTTCTTTCTGTTAAAATGAAGCTTCTCTTTGTAGCACCTGGAAATGCTACTGAGGTGCTTTTTCTGACTTCTAGAAAATATTATTATGGGATGAACCATTCTGGGGGATACTAGAGCATCAGACACAGGACAGAAGTCACACCTTCTGATCTTTCCTTGGCTTGTCTTTCAGGTTTGCCTTCAGGAGGAGCTACCCATTCATCATATGCCCAGGTAAATTTTATTTACTCATGAGTGCTCGGATTACCAACAATATTTCAAGAGAAGCAAATGGGCGGGGCATGGGGGTGTGCACACAGAAAATCATTCAGCATAACTCAGAGTCTCTTATATTCTCAGGTTTCATCCAGCAGTGCCATCATGTGCTACAATAGACGTTCCTTCTGCTTCCACTGACAGCCACCAGCCTCACCCACACTGCCCCTTCTCCATGGCCGGTGATGCTCCCGCTCCCCTTCACATCACAACCTAGTTCACTTCCCGATAAGTTGTCTTCTTCCCCGTCTTTGCCACCCTTTATGTACAGGGAGGTGGGCGGGAGGCAGATGCTCTGCCAGCACCACATCACTGCTGCCCCTATTGTGTTTACATCCAGTTGTACCGTCCAAACTGTGGATCTAGCACATGGTTTTCTTAAAGGAGAATCCCTTGACATTTGGATGATCCATATGCACAGCTGCTACATGCATGGGGATTCTATGTGGACAACAGAGCTTCCATAAACACAATGAGCCTTTGGATTAATATGCTCAGATAACCTCATTATTGAAAATAAATTGAGTTTGAAGAATATCAGAGGTTCTCTGCTGGCTCACACCAACATCCATATGGTTTGGCATTCTCTTTCAAAAAGTGTCCAGACAGTTGTCTTGGGGTACTGACTTGAAAGTGGTGACCTTCTATTATTCTTTAACCCTCCATTGTTGGTATTCAGAGCAATTATTGCTTCATTCTGTAAGTGGTGACTAAGGATGCAGTCAGACATGCCATCTGGAGTGGTCAGGAAGCACTCCTATTTCATCCATTGGTATTTGACACGGAGTTGCTCAATCACACATCCAAGTATAATCTGTTTTGCTGCAGGCATAGCCTGTCACTGTGTGATCAGATGGCACTTTCAGGTGAAGGGCGTTGCCTTTTTGTGCACATGCGTATAAATGAGGAATCAAACCCAGTGCAAAGAGTTCTCCGTGGACCAATTATGTGTTTATGCACATATCGCTATGCGGGGGGGGGGATTACCCTCCATGCAGTTGACCAAGAGAACTGTGTTGCTCGAAAGCTTATGCTTCAATAAAGTTTGTTAGTCTTAAAGGTGCTACTGGGTTTTTTACTATTTTGCAGCAACAGACTAACATGGCTAACTCCTCTGGATCTATGAGTAACTTAAGACATTCTCATTAGCCTGAAACATAAGAACTAAAGTATGTTTACATACTGGTTTTACCTCAAAAATTTCAACCCCTGACCTTTCCCCTCTATGTTAAATGACATATTTTGTTATTTTTTAAATTTAAAAATGTCTTGAGTACCATTTAAATTGTTTAAGTCAAAGCAGGCTTCTGATCTTTCCCTCAAGTTCCTGGCTCAGGTGGCTCACTCAGTAAAGGGAAGGAAAAATGGAGGGAAAATCTTGCCTCTGAGGGAGGGAAGTGGACAGGGTTGTCATACATGGCTGCTAAACACTCCCGTGCAGGGACTGCCTACACTGTTCCATTGGGGGAGACTAATTGTATAGAAACGTGAATATTCTAAATAGCTGATATAGAACAGCACTCACAAGGCAGAAACTCTCTGCCTTCTGATGGCTTTCAGGGGAAAAGCTGCCACAATTTACTCCTAAACGTTATGACTGCTACTAAATAAATCTTGATTAACTAAGCAGATACATAAACACAACATCACTTGATATAATTCAGGAACATGTTCCCAAGAGGATTCCCACCACCACCACCTCATTATAGCTCGGAAGTACTTTTCCTGTGAGTTCTGTATTTGAAAATCTCTTTAGATAATCTCTGTAAAACAGAGACTATCAACATTTTCCATTTGTGCAATTTAATGTTTGGCCATTTTCTTTGCCACTTATTTCAGCATTTGCCATGAGTCAGCAAGTGTCAGTCAGTGTTTATAGAAGATGGACTTAATTACAAATCCAGCTGGGAGCCTCTGCGAAGTACATTTATCAAAGTCAATTGCTGAAATAAAAAATCAGAAACTACTGTATGGTTTCAAACTAGCCTGTGCCAGACAATGCAGCTGTCTCTGAAGGGATAAAGTGTTCCCTTGAACAGTCCTAAAAGGCTACTTCTTATTAGGGGTGTCACACTCTGACTGGCAAGCAGGATCTCTAAACTGAGTTAGTGTGAGCTAGCTCACAGTTTTTTAGACTCTGGCTCACATATTTTTGTCTTAGTTCAGGACGGATGGCTCCAGAGCAAAATCGCTCGCTCAGAACTTTAATGCCAGAAGCTCACAAAGTAGAGTTTTTGCTCACAAGACTCCACAGCTTAGAGGGAACATTGAGCAGGATGTGAGCCAAACTGGGAGGGGGAGTGTCAAGTATTCCTACTTCTTAGAAGATGGACATGTAATGTCAAACAGATTTCACATATCATATGGAAGACAAAAAAACTTGTAATCATAAATGAATGATTCAACAGAGTTTCCACATGCATATCAAGGCCTATTTTAACCTAGATGTTAAGGGGTAAACCATCAATAAAATGAATTAGGCTGAATACTGGAAAAATGGCAATAAAGTATTGGGAAACTGGACAATACACTGATAGCATGGTTCGTTTTAGTAAATCTTTTGTTCCCCAGTTCTTTGGAAACTGTAACATGGGCTACTGTTATCTCTAGATACTATTCTAGCTGTAAAAGAATATCTAACATGCTGGCTTGTCAGGCCTGCTTCACATAAATTCATTTCTACATTTATAACTAACATGTTTTAAATGTACACTTCCAAATAACGTGCAAATGCCGCAGTAGCAAACCAAGTTTACTGCTATATAATGTGTGAATTAGCTGTTCAAATGTTTTTTCTGACTTAAAACATGTTATTCCTGTTGAGAATACACACAATCTATTCATTTTTAATAAAACAATTCACTATGCTACAGTCAGATCATAGAAATAACAGTTGTGGTGGTTTCCAGAGAGAATAATGGAAATAATTTGTGTTTATGTTCTCACAGGAATATGTAAATAAGGAAGAAATGGCTGTTTAGTATCTAGATAGAGTATGCTATCTTCTGTTGAACAGGTAAGCAAAATATGGATTGGAATTAAAGAGGAATGGAAGTGGAGTTTGTCAAGATGGAAATCATGAAACAGTGTTTCCTGTTGGACAACAGATCCATCATGTCACTGTTTGTTTCTGAATGTTGAGGTCCAGAATGGACCAGAAAGCAGATGCCTTCCTATCTTCTACCAGTAAACAACTCAAAACCCTGCTAAGCCTCATTTCCCTCTCTTACGTCCCAATTCTTACATTTTCAAAATTGTTTTAAAATGGGAACAAGTATTCAAAAGTGATGTTTCAGCGTCTGTTCCACTGCATAATCTTTGGACATGTTTTCAGTAAACTGGCTAAAAGAGAATTAGGCACTTATGAAAATAATTTTCCCTACAAGCTGGGATTTATTTGCAAAATGAAGAATCTACAATAAAAAACAGATTTCTATTTAAAAGCATTTCTCCCAGTGGACCTTGTAATGATTCCTTGTTTTGATGTGTGTGTGTTCCTTTAAATGTTAGTTTGACTGCAGTAATGCAAGGAGGGTGATATCGGGAGATGTGTGTGCTGCGATTGGCTGATGACTGAGAGTGTGGGAGGAGTTGTTCTGAGGGGAATATGTGTGTGTGTGTTTTATGACAGAGTTCTGTGTGTGTGTCTTTGGAGAGTGAAGTGTGGAAAAGCTTTAAAGAGAGTCTGTGGAACTCTAAAAGTTTTGTGAGCGAGTCTAAGTAGCAAAGAAACAAGTTGTGTCTAAACTGTGTGGTTAGACAAATGTTTTCTCTTGTGTGCCTAAGACTAAGAGCTTAACCAGTTTGGCTACATATATGAGAGAGAGAGAAGCCTGTCAGAGTGGAATTTTGGTGTCTGAGAGACTGTGGTTGTGTTCAGACTGGCAGTTTGGCCCGATATAGGCACATTTTACAAACGGATTAAACGGGCAGGATCACACAGCCACATCTGTCAGGCGTTCCCCGGGTGTACTCACCCCATTAGAGGATGACTTGGAGCCGGGTTAAAAAGCCACCACCTCCAAAGTGGCTCAGAGTGACTTACAATCTCCTTTCCCTTCCCCTCCCTACAACAGACACCCTGTGCAGTAGGTGGGGCTGAGAGAGCTCTTTCGAGAACTGCTCATGAGATAACAGCTCTGAGAGAACACGTGACTGACGCAAGGTCATACCAGCAGCTGCATACCAGCTGGTTCTCCCAGATTAGGGTCTGTGCTCCTAACCACTACACCAAACTGGCTCTCAGATGGTGGAACTTTGAGCACCACATCTTTGGGGAAGGAGAAACATATGTAATGTTTGAGGAAATTCTGTTTCACTGTATTTGATTAAATGTGCTTGCACATGGAGGCTTATACCTTGAATAAAACTTTGTTGGTCTTAAATGTGCCACTGGACTCAAACTTTGTTACAGTATTTAATGTGTCACATTTGGAATTTGGGTTAGTTTGATGCCTGCTCCACTCTCAGAATTCACAAGAAACCATAGCCTGCATAAACCACTCCTTGAATAGCCCATCCATGGCTGGCCAAGCTGCTCACCAAGTGCTTGAGGTGGCACAGTGGGCGGTGCTGATGCAAACAGGGGCTTAGCTTGTCCCAAAAATCGTGGTACAGGAGATGATGGGCATCAACAGCTATGTTGCTGCAGGCACTCAGCTTCAGAAAGCTGCTACTAGCATGGGAAAAGGCAATGGGTGAACTCAGCCTGAAGGCATTTATTGGTCTTGGAGTTGTTCTGCATGTTACACCATTCATGCGGAGGCTGGCTGAAATGAGTTCTGTATTGCTTTTCTGTGTGGTAGGCATAATGTGTAATACAATTCATTTGTATGAATCTTGTGGAATCTTGTGGTTATTGTTTTGATGATGTGATATCTTTAAGCATATTACTGAAACACCTCTTCAGATATACTTACAGTCTCAGCACCAATATATTCCAGTGATGGATGGATAGTGACCTGTCCACACAGAAAGCAAAGTCAGTCTTACATATAAACAACTGCTGACATTGTAGCATCTAAAGTATAGAATCTTCTGTCATGGTAGCCAGTAGGAATACAGCACTAGTTTTTCCAGGGCTGAAACAGGAGAGAGAAAATTGGAAGGCAAAAACAGAACATGAACAGGACTACTAAGAACTAGAGATTTTATTTTATGGGAAATATCCTTAATGGACTTTTTACCCCATAAACACTTACTGTATCCAGTAACAAAAGCCCTTATGTGAAAGAAATTAAGCTGCTCTAGATTCAGACTCTGTTGCTGTGGCATTAATCCTGAAAACTGTTCACTGCCTTTTTGGTTTAGCTCATTCCCTGGACAACCACATTATATAAACAAACTCCTGCTCCATTCCCATTGATAGAGAATTGGTCTGTACTTATGATGCCAGAAGGTCTCAATTGATCAGTTGCCAGAAGTACAAAATGGTGTCAAAACATCTCTGAGGGGCTGAATGACAATATCACAGCAGCCCATGCTACAAAATACAAGTACAAACGTTTGTTACAATATCTGCCAGGAATCTGCTAAGAGGCTCACATTTTTATTCACTTTCCTAATAACAGTGCACTCTCCTAGCTGCTACCTATAGTGATCAAAGACATTTTATTGCACATTTTCCTGCAATAAACTTATATAATTTCACTTTATATTCACAGTAAAAATATCAGGACAGAAATTATTCAAATCATGATAGAAATAGAAATATAATGGGATTCTTTCTTTTCTATTTTAACTAGCTTACAGTGAATGTATAAGTAAGTCTGAAATCTTTAATCAATAAATGATGTGGGCGCACAGGAAAAGGAGTACGACAAGGATGTATATTGTCACCTTGCAGAGTACATCATGTGAAATGCTGGCCTGGATGAATCACAAGCGGGAATTAAGATTGCTGGGGAAAAGATCAACAACCTCAGATATGCAGACGATACCACTCTAATGGCAGAAAGTGAAGAGGACCTTAAGAGCCCCTTGCTCAGGGTAAAAGAGGAGAGCACAAAAGTGGGCTTGAAGCTCAACATCAAAAAGACTAAGATCATGGCATCCGGCCCCATCACTCCTTGGCAAATCGAAGGGGAAGTCGTGGAAGTAGTGACAGACTTCACGTTCCTGGGATCCCAGATCACCGCAGACTGTGACAGCAGCCATGAAATTAAAAGACGCCTGCTCCTTGGGAGGAAAGCGATGGCGAACCTAAACAGCATGATAAAAAGTAGAGACATCACCCTGCCAACAAAAGTCCACATGGTCAAGGCAATGGTATTCCCAATAGTCATGTATGGCTGCGAGAGTTGGACTATAAGGAAGGCCGAGCGCTGAAGAATAGATTCTTTTGAACTATGGTGCTGGAGAAGACTCTTGAGAGTCCCTTGGACTACAAGAAGATCAAATCAGTCAATTCTAAAACCAATCAACCCTGACTGTTCCCTGGAAGGCCAGATAATGAAACTGAAGCTCAAATACTTTGGCCACCAAATGAGAAGGGAGCACTCACTGAAGAAGACCCTGATGCTGGGAAAGATTGAAGGTCAAAGAAGATGGGGACGGCAAAGGATGAGATGGTTATACAGTGTCATAGATGCAACGAACATGAAGTTGAGCAAACTTCAGAGGATGGCGGAAGACCGGAAGGCCTGGCGTGATCTGGTCCATGGGGCCGCGAAGAGTCGGACTCGACTGTGCGACTGAACAACAACAACATTTTCACAAATCCACTCCAAAATCCCTGCTTGACTTAGACATGGCTAGCAGTGTCATGGGCCCAAGAGGGGATGGGCATATCTAGCTTGGTTAACCAAATGCCTTGAACTTGGAGATGTTAGTCTAAACATTTTTGATACTAAAATATTACATTTGATACTAAACACTACATTTTTGATACTAAAAGACAATACAGGGGTATGCAATAAGGACTGTACAGATAAGGTAGGACCGACAAATTTTAAAACATTACAAGTGAGTGGGATATAAAGTAGCTAGTATTAGTAATATTGTGCTGATTTGCATTACTGAAGCTGATGGCACATTCACACCAGACATATTCAGGGGATATGTCCTTCTTGCTTCCTTACGATTTCCAATCAGGTTTTTCAACCACAGACATGCACTTGAGATGGGAAACGCTCTTGACTGCCTGAATCAAAACACTACCTTTATTATTTTCTATGCATTTATCTTACAGTTATCATTTTAGTTAGGGTTTAGTTATCATATTTCCATTAGAAATTTCATTAGGATGCTTGAACACTCACCAGTTTGGCTCATGTCACATTTCCTAATTGTAAACAGGGAGATGAAAGAGATTCTGGGGTGGAAATGTGCCAGAGCACTATGCCTCTTCAATCCTTTAGCCCTAATCCCAGATTTGGGAGAAGTGAGTGCAGAAATTTAATTCATGTGAATAAAAAAGATTTTGCACATGCTCAGAGGCATACGTTTTTCACCCATGCAAGTTATAACAAGGTGTTTTGCAATTAATGATTGAAACCAGAGTGCTAACTGGATAATAAAATTACAGCCATTTTTAGAATTCTACAAGAACATGTGCAATTTAGATTTAGTAAAATTTTAATAGTAGCAGCAGCAGTAATGTCTCATTGAGTTTACTAAATGTAGCCACCAGCAATGTACATGTCTGTTTACAGTATAACATAAGTAAAGTTAGGCCAAAGCTTTCTTTTTCTTCTTGAGTTGGCACTGAAAGACTTGCTCCATGTATTCATTTATGTATAAAATGAGATATGGCATTTAAAAACGCATTTATAGAGAGCATGCAATTTATTATTATGATGATCCAAATGTGTTTAAGACTGCTGAATTAACATACAACAACATTCATCATTACCCTTTTGCACTGTAAACTAACCTAACTTTGATTCAAGTGTGTGGGATCTCATTTAATGATTGGATTGCAGAAAAACTATCTTCTGAGGAAACCTTAGAAGAAGAGTCTTCTTTTATTGATCTAGAAGCAGATTTATTTTCTGCTGACTATGCAGCTTCCCTCACGATTAGAGATAATGGAGGATGAAAGAAACTGTGATGAGAAAGAAAGATAATCTTATCCCATTATCAATTCCCTTGGATATCAGTCTCTAAATATCTTATCTCTGTGCTGATATAAGAAATGAAGGAAAGAAGCAGGAAAGAAAGTAATCAAAGTAGCATGAAATGAAACAATGGCAGAGCCTCTACTCAATTACCTGAGTGTTAAGTAATTTACACCAAGTTTACATGAGAACAAGATGGACTGTCGCTATTTAAGTGGCTGGTAAATAAAGAACAGGAACAAGGCATACTTATGAGGCAGGGAAAACCAGCAATTATACTAGAGGCTACTTGCAGCAAACAAGGCAAAAAACACAAAACTGGTAGATAGGCTGGAAGGCATTTTTGTAGATGTAGTGAATACTTACATAATTTATGTAGCAGGATTAGAACCAGCAGTTAGTAGGAGGCAATATGGAATAAATTCATCAGAGATCTCTGGTTCATCATCAATCTTCTGTGCAGTCCCAGGGACTGCGTATGAGCAGGCTCGCCATTGGAGAGGTTTTACAGCTAAAAACCTGTATGGAGCACTGTGCACCAGAGCCAAAAAAATTGCTTCCACCCAGGGACCACATGCTCCGGCACAGCAGTGCCCCCACCCTCAGTTCCTCTTTTGCCACCGAAGGAGTAGGTTGTTCTTTGTGGAGTATCTGAAGCTTTGCATTGCTGAGGAATCTTCTTTTTTAAAATCAGTCCACCACTTTGGAGATATTATTTTGGCTCAGAAAGCACTCTTCAAAAAATGCACCCATTGTGGAGCCTGGGAAGGTCGGAGTTTGGGGGACGGGAGGGACCTCGGCAGGATATATGGCATTACAGTCCACCTTCCAAGCAGTAATTTTTCTCCAGGAGAACTGATCTCTGTATTGTGGAAATCAGTTATGATTTCAGGAGATTTTCAGGCCCCACATAGAGGTTTGAACCCTACCTACAGAATAATGTCTAGGGTATTCCAAAGACTTGGGGCCTTCGCTGTAAAAAAAAAAAGCCCGTGGCTCCTTCAGTGCCCACTTCTAATGGGACCTTGAGTAAAGACCCCTCACGAACCCCTTGACAAGCTGAGGAGAAGAGATGTCATATTTTTCCACATGTTTAATTCTGTATTCCTGTTATTTTCTACATAGTTTCCCATGTTCTGTTTGACTTGAAGATGGCCCAGGCTAGCCCTATCTCATCAGACCTTGGAAACTAAGCAGGCTCAGCCCTGGTTAGTATTTGGATGGGAGAGCACCAAGGCAGTCTAGGTTTGCTGTGCAGAGGCAGGCAATGGCAAACCACCCTGAAAGTCTCTTGTCTTGAAAACCCTACAGGGTCACCATAATCCAGCTGCGACTTGATGGCCCTTTACACACACATTTGACTTCGAAAGCAATAGCCTGCATTTCAGATACAATTCCCTTTAACTGAGAGAAAGTTCTGCTGAACACAGTGAAGTTTACTTTTGAGTAAAATGTATTTACACTTGGCCTGAAAGATGATTAAACCATTGAAGACAGGGACTTTTATTCCTTTAAGATAAGACGAAATTTGCATTAAGAACCTATATAATTATAGCAAGTTTGCATTTTAGGCACTTCCAATAGTGTAAGAGACCTCTTATTTGATACTGTTTGACCACTCCAAGGATGCATATCCTGAAGAATGCTGATACAGGTGACTGAACAAAAATGTAATCTATGTAGTGTTCCGGCTATAGCAGAAGACCTTCCAACAACCCAAAACATTAACTGCCTGAAGCACCAGCAAGATGAAATTGGGGGGAAAGAGCCACACAGCAGCATGGCACCAGCACACTTTTGTCACTTCCCATTTTACAACATGAGTTTTACCATCGAATTTTTGGAAATCCTAGAGTATCCTGTTATGGTGCTTCCAGTTTTCATCATCATCATCATCATCATCATCATCATCATCATCATCAGAAGAAGAGATTGGATTTATACCCCGCCCTTCACTACCCAAGGGAGTCTCAGAGCGGCTTACAAACTCCTTTCCCTTCCCCTCCCCACAACAGACACCCTGTGAGGTAGGTGGGGCTGAGAGAGCTCTTGACAGAAACTGCTCTCTTTCAAGGACAGTTGTGCCAGAGCTTGTGACTGACCCAAGGTCATCCAGTAGGTGCAAGTGGTGGAGTGGGGAATGAAACCCGGTTCTCCCAGATTAGAGTCCGCACACTTAACCACTACACCAAACTGAAGTGATGGCAGCTTCATGCTGGTGTGCCAATCCCTGCACCCTAAATGCTCAGGGAGGGTGTTGTCTACAGCCTGTAGGGTTGCCAACTCTGGGTTGGGAAATTCTTGGAGATTTTTGGTGGTGGAGTTTGGCGATGTCTGGTTTTTTTCAGGGGGGGGGCTTAGATGATGCTATAAAGATAAGAACATCTATGGCCTCGTTCATATGAGGGGTTTTGGTCCAGGAGCGAGACAGAACAGGGGCGGATCAAATGGGCACGATCCCACGGCAACATCTGGGAATCGTTGCCTGCCCGTCTCCGATCCGTCTCTCCTGGCCGAAAACCCGCACCAAAAAGAACCACCTACCTGGGTGGTTCTTCTGATTGAAGCGCCGCAA
>NW_015168662.1:133292-160833 GCF_001447785.1 Gekko japonicus | reverse complement strand
CCCCCTGCCCCTTCGTTTCGCTTATCTGTCATGTTCATTGTTGGTCATTTCTCTGACCTTGCTCGCAGTAATCGATATTCCACTCGATCTCCAGCGCTTGTCCCATTGCTCCGTGTGAGTGCTACTTGAGGTAGCACCCCTCCATACTGCTGGTGTGCGGGTCGCTCCCCCGAGGTCCTGGGAGAGTGACCGCCATCACTGATCCACAGACCGGAAGTCCATAATCTTATAAACCTTGATCATGTCACCCCTCAGCCGTCGTTTCTCCAAGCTAAAGAGCCCCAAGCGTTTTAACCTTTCTTCATAAGGAAAGTGTTCCAACCTTTTGAGCATTCTAGTTGCCCTTTTCTGCACTTTTTCCAATGCTATAATATCCTTTTTGAGGTGTGATGACCAGAACTGTACACAGTACTCTAAATAAGGTTGCACCATTGATTTATACAGGGGCATTATGATACTGGCTGATTTGTTTTCAATTCCATTCCTAATAATCCCCAGCATAGCGTTCGCCTTTTTTATTGCAGTTGCACACTGTCTAGACATTTTCATTTAGTTATCTACTATGACTCCAAGATGTCTCTCTTGGTCAGTCTCTGCTAGTTCGAACCCCATCAATGTGTATTTATATTTAGGAATTTTGGCTCCAATGTGCATCACTTTGCACTTGGCCACATTGAACCCCGTTTGCCACATTGACGCCCACTTGCCCATCCTTGACAGATCCTTTGGAGTGCCTCACTATCCTCCCTGGTTCTCACCACCCTGAACAACTTTGTGTCATCTGAAAATTTAGCCACTTACTGCTAAATTTGGATCACCCTCCAAAGCAGTCATTTTCTCAGGGAAAGTGACCTCCATTGCCTGTAGATCAGTTATCATTGCGGGAGATCTCCAGGTCCCACCTGGAGTTTGGTAGCCTAGCAACCCTAACTCTAAGTCACAGTCTCACCTTGGAAACCTGATCACCTAACAACTTTATTCATGAACAAAATGCAAATCTATCAAGCCCACATATTCAATTTTGTAGCTTGCAGTCAAAATGCATGTTGCTTGGCAACTACCCCACATGATCAGTCTTCTTGCTAACAAAGGCCTGGGTAAAGACTTGCATGTGGCAGCCGTTGCCCAAAAGAAGAAGAGGCTGTACAAAGAGATATGAGACAGGCTTTACAGCATTAACCCATGAAATCTCTGACTGGGGCCTTGTCTCCCTTATCAGGAGAGAAGATCCATATGCTATAGAGTTTGGAACATTCTGCAGCTGGGTTCTCACATTCACAAGAATGTTATGGGTGTTAAATTCAGAATGCAGCAAAAACAGTAAAGCCTCTGAGCATCAACCAAATTAGAACAAACAGTTTTTTGTACCATTAAAAACAGGACTTTTTAAATAGAAACCCCCAAATTCTGAAGTCCTGTAATTAGGCTGATCTTTCCACAGCCCACTTGGTTCAAGAAGCTAAGATTAAAAACATGCTCCCACATGAACCTTGTTTTCTCAGATTCAAGCAAACAGGAGATTTTAAATCCATCTTATTCCATTAAAAAGAATTCCATAAAAATGGGTATTATACTTACTAATATGGAACAATTAATCTTGGAAAGAACTTTTAATATACAAAAATCCTCAATTGGCCTTCATACTCCATTCAAGTGAACTGTTAAGCAAACACTCCATTTATCAGGGTGCCAATTGAATGAAATAACACTGGCAATTATGAAAGAGCCATATGAAGCTCCTGTGTAGGGATGGGCATGATCTGGCTCAATAACTAAAGTTCATTACGAATTTTGGCTGGTTCATAGTTTGCGAACCAAAGGCTGTTCCATAGTTTGTGAACCAAAGAGCTGCCATGAACTTCCACTAATTTTAGGGCAGTTCATGGTTGTTCATGGCGATTTGGGAAAAGCAGAATGCAGTTGGTTAAGTGTCTCAGAGCCATTTAAACCTCTGCTTCCTGCTCTTCATGGAAAAACGCTGAGCAGTGGGGAGCAGAAAGCAGGGGTTTAAATGGCTCGGCTGTTTGATTTAAATGGCTCAGAGCCATTTAAACCCCTGCTTTCCCTCCCTGCAAAAAGCAGCAGGAGGCAGAATGCTGGGGTCACAAACCAGTATGAACCAGTTTGGTTCGCGAATCAACATATTGGTTGGTGGTTCAGTTCATGGTACAACCACGAACTGTACCAAGCCGCAACAATGCAGTCCGTGGCCACCCCTACTCCTGTGTGTCCCACCTTCTGCAACCATTTAGCTGTGTGTTAGGTAGGTATAATCTATTTTATACTCACTGTATATATATTTTATATCCACTGAGTGTGGGTTTACATGGTTTTACAAATTATAAAGGAATTGTCAGAGATATTCATAAACAAGATTCAAATAAAACTGTTTCAAAGATTTTCTATTATCTTAGTAATTCTTTAGCAGAACCTGGTTTTTTCACACACACACACACAGAAAAATAAGGGGCTTCTCATTTCTCCCTGTATTACTTTGCAAAGAGCAATCCTAAACAGGTCTACTTAGAAACCTAAAATCTATTCAGTGGAACTTATGCCTGTGAAAGTATTCTTAGGATGGCAGGCTTAGCATCATGTCATATACATTGTTGACACAATAGATATAGTTATAGCAATATTTCAGTCGTATAATATGAAGCATATATAATCTCAGAATACCATCATGAGTGCTTTGTGTTCCCACAGATTTCTTAGAGACTTTTCATTCTTATGGCAATGCAGCATATATCAGAGTACCATGTTATTCAACCTTACATTAAAGGAAGAGTTGGTATGTGTGCATTGCCACTGACACTAAAAATGCATCACAATCATTTGCATGCTACACTTTAAGGCCCTGGCACATAGCATAAAACAATTTATACATATCTGGCCATCTAGGCAATTTGACAGAGCCCAAGTAGCATCGGGGCACTCCCAACTGTCTCATCCAGAGAGAGAGGTGGGCTGGCTGGAGGGAGCACTGGGGTGTTGCTGAGAGGGTGAAGCCTTCTTGGGTGAGGTTTGACATTAAAAGACAGCAAAGGAGAGACTGCTGGGTGGGGAGGCAGAGAAGTGTAGGGAAAGAAGGCCAGCAGCAGGGCAGGCAGAAGACACCTGAAGCGAGAGAGCACGAAGAAGCATCTGCAGAGAAGACACTGGTCTCAGTGCAGGAAGGCTCAATCCAGGAAGAAGTGGACAAGAAGTGGTATATAGGAGGTGGAGCCAGGGTGAGTCTGGACTCTGGAAACTGGGTGAGTCTCCCACCAAGCATAGACGTGTGAAGGGAGAACCAAGGGACTGGAGGAGGGTGAGTGAAGCTCCTGAAGAAAGGCCAAGAAAGATCCCCAGGGGCTGGCCCAAGTTAAAATGACCAGTACTCAGTCTGAGGCAAAGGGCAAAGGTGACAACAAGTGGGAGTTCATCCAGGATCCTGTGAGCTGGAGGAGTCCGACCTGACAATGAAGAGATGTTCATCCCAGGGCCTTGGAACCTTGAAGCAGACCTGACCCATTTGGCTGGCCAGCACCCAGGGGGAGCTAATACAGAGGCTGATGGATCAAAAGCAGGCTACCTGAGACTGGTGGATCCAAGAGTTAGCAAGAGCAATGGTGGGTACACAGCCAGCAGTGGTGATGGTCAATGGGAATGCCACAGACAGTCTGTTTCAGATTGCTGGAATCCTACCTGGGGGCTTTTGAGAGGACTGCTATGGCAGCTGCATGGTCTGAGCAACAGTGGGTAGTCATGCTGGGACCCTTTCTAATGGGGCCAGCACTAGCCTCCTACTAGGCCCTTAATGCATTGGATGTAGTCAATTATGAGAAAGTCAAGAAGGCCATCTTTCAGAGACTGTAAGAAATTTAGAGCTCACAAAAGGATCAAATCTGTGAGTCCATTTGAGACTGCTACCCCATAAGTGGCTCAAGCCAGAAAGGACCAGGTGAAAGCCATAATGGACAAGGTGGTTATGGAGCAACTGCTCACAGTAGTGCTTGTGGATTGCCAAGCCTGGACTTTATGCCAACATCTGGAGTTACTAGATTCCCTGGCCCAGAAGCTGGATGATTACGGGGCTGCTGAAAAGAAGGCTCTGAACCTCAATGGCTAACGGCATGGAGAGGATCCACCTGTCAACCTGGCACCCCTTCTTGGGCTTGGCTGCCATGGAGACGTGGGGGTGAGAACAAGAATGTATACTTTTGTTTCTGGCCACTATGCTGTTATCTGTCTCGATGTAGCCATGTAACCTTGAGACCTAAACTGTCTTTGGTATTCTCTTTCCCCTGGAAATTCTATGCTGTTAGTTAGGCAGGTTAACCTTGAGACCTAAACTGTCTTTGGTATGCTCTTTCCCAAGGAAATTCTATGCCGTTAGTTAGGTAGGCTTTTTAGCTTAGGTGTGATTGGCCAAGAGCTGGACTCTTATTTGACTGTAGTATAATTGTTTGCTTTGTACGCTTGACCTCAGTTCTAACAAAGAATCATTAAGAGTCTGGATCCTATCAATGTCTCAATAAATTTTAATTCTTCTGAATGACTGTCATTGGGAACTGATTTGTCCAGGGGCTCTGACACCACCCAAGAATGTGGATGGGCCTGAGTAGATGACCAGTCCCTGTGGGGCCTCAGAGGACTCAGAAGGCTGGGGACCTGGGAGGCAGAGGTGAGCAACTCCAAGAGAGCTAGGGTTACTAAGCCCAGCCTAGCAACCAGCAGGGACCCAGTGGGGCAGGAACATGAGGAGGCAGCCATCAGCAACAGCATGATGACATCACTTCCAAGAGCACTTTCCAGGATTTCCCAGAAAGCAGCAGCCATCAGCAACAGCATGATGACATCACCTTTCCGAGCACTTTCCAGGTTTTCCCAGAAAGCATTACTAACAGTGATTTTTTATTTATTTTTCTTTCTCCCACCAGCTGCTGCAGTGCTGCTGGGCATGGCTCACTGGGGGAAGGATTCCCACCCCCAGCAGGCATATGGAAACTCTAGCACATATTCAGATGTATTCTCCAAGCAGCTCGTAGGTTTAAAAAGAAAAGTCTTAGCTAATTTATGGCTCAGAAGATAAGAACAAACCAAAACAAGTGCTAGGGCAGAAGCCTGACATACATCAAGTCCCCTATGGACTCAAAATGCATTCCTTTATTATCACCTTAATGATTTCAAGTCTATTAGAGCATTTTTCTTGGTTTATCCATAACAAAGAAAAAGTAACTTAATTGGCTTTCTAGAATTACAATAGTACAATGCAGATCAAAATCATCTAGTGTAAAAGCTGGGGGAGAGGGTTTTTTGTCTTCTCTAAAACAAACAAATAACAGCTGAACCAATTTCCTGTATATTTGGAGATAAAGAATTCTCCCTCAGATAGAAGAAGCCTGTTTGTTTAGATTTCGCAAAAGCATGTTGTTATAAGACAGGGTTATTCATAATTGAAAATCCATCAGACATGGATCCTGAAGGATAAGGTTAATGTAAAAGAAGACAGCAAACAATAAAACAAGAACCATTTAGAAAAGCTTCTAAATTCAATGTATTCAAACATGTTCTGGAATCCAGTTTGGTTGTAGTTGTATGGGGAGCTTGACTTCCCTGCCATAAAACTGTACTGATTCCATTAAAAAGAGACTAACACACTATTCTTGTCCATCATTATAATCTAGCAGACAGAATGCTGGCTTTGGACCATGAAGGTCTGGATTCAATTGCCTGATTCAGCTACAAGTGCCTGTTAAGAAGTAACTCTTTTTTTCTTAGCTGAATCTCCTTCAAAGAATTCTTGAAACAATAAAATGGGATAACCCCATGCCTGAGCCCTAATCTGTTTAGAAGAAAGTGGGAGAGAAATGTGACAAATGTATTTTGAAATAAGACAACAGTTTTGCTCCCCACGGAATGCTGAAAGAAAAGGTTTATATCTATTATCCCATATTTTATCTGAGGTCGTTGTTGCTGTAGTGTGAGATTAACTGCAGTTTTAACCCTGTGGCCTCATTTGTTCATGATTGTGGCATGGTTCTGTGGCATGTGATAATTTTGAGCAAGGAGAACCAAATAACGTTCTGCAAATCTGAGGGAAATCCATCAAAGGGCACTGTTTGTAGCTGTTATAATGCTGTTTCACCCTCATAAACATAGTGCATGGTTTATTTCATACCAGTCCTACTAGTGCACTTAAATATCTCTTAAGCAAATCCAGGTGGTCTTCAAAGGACAGGGGAAATAATTGCAGAAGTTCAGGACCTTTTCTAAGTGTCAGAATCGTAAAATACAGCTGAACATTACATCACATCTATTGTGTAAACATCACAGCACTGGATAAAGGCAACCCTCCAGTGAATTTGGCAGCTTGCTATACCTTTCATTTTGTTTAACAGACCCTGTTGTCTGATTATGTCCATTTTCCTTCAGTGCTTTTTGGAAATGTATTTCAGTACAATAAATGTCAGATTGCTGAATGGACTTTCCTGGCCTCAGCTGGTACCAAATAATCAGTCATTCAATGTTCTGAAAGAGGGATACTGGGGGGGGGGGAATAGAAATTAATTCCTTACAGAAAAACATTCTTTCTTTAAAGAACAGGAAGGAAACATGACCTAATGGTCACCTTTCCCTTTTGCTTTTGGTACCCCTAGGTTGTCTGTGCCAACTACGCACCAAGCACAACTTGGCTTGCTTTCAAAGCAATCATACTAGGGTTAAGCTTAGAATGGCCAACTCTGCAAATAAGAAATCTTGTAAAAAGACAATAGTAAAAGGGGCATATTGTGACTGGGTGTTCTTTGGTACACTTGAAACTTGGAATGATCTGAACACTCACCTAATGATGGAGCGGCTGACATTAAAATGAGATAGACATATTACTTAGTGCTTTACTTTTTTGCACTATAGTCTACTATTACTCATTGCAGCCAAAATAGTTTTCCGCTCAATCTAATGAGATATATGAGCTTTCCCCTCTTTTTGCATGTATTATATCTCAGTAATGTTGACTATGCAAGGCGTGGCCAAGCCATGGAAGGGAAGGGGGTTTAAATCCCCTCCCCTTCCCTCTAAAGAGCCAGCTTGTATTGATACCTCACATAGGAGTTCTTGATTGAAATGGCTGCTGTTAGCTAGTGGTATACTAAGCACCTGTTGCCATGGCAACAGCTATAGTTCTTTACCTAGCTATAGCTATGTGGTCACATAGTATTCTGATGTATATCCATCCACAAAATAGCAGAAAAAGACCTGCAGGTCTGTTTGTTTGTTTTCCCTTTATTAGCAAGTTATGAGGCATTCCTCATAACTTGCTGACAAAATCTGTACTAATATAGATTTATTCTCTCCCTTTACTCAAAAAGCACTGAGAAATATATCAGAACTAGGGGGAAATCCCTTACATTTTCTGTTGTGAAGATTCATGTTCAACCTCTTCTGAATGGGACACATATTTTAGTTTCCTTTAAAATGTTTGATATTATGAAAAGATTACAACATTTTGGAATAAGATTGTGTATTTTGATTCCAAGGGGACCACTGCCATGAGAGGTCTGAAAACAAATACCTTGGGACTTAGGAGTGGAAAGAGCTCATGGAAAGAGGGGCCATCATAGATGAAACACCTTGTGGCACTGCCTTCTCCAACCCTCCAGCAGCCCCCAGCACTCTGCTGTGGGCTGGGAAATTCCTAGATGAAATATCATGTCCCATGGGTGGGGGCAATGCTTCAAGAGAGACATCTGACTGAAACTGCCCACTCTCACTCTCACATAAGTCTGTCTGCCTCTTCTCTCACAAGAGAGAAGGGCTGATATACTTTCCCTTTCTCCATTGAAGCCCCCCACTGCACTTCATTTACAAAGGTCCCCCAACCTTCAGAAGTGTTTTCAATGCATGTGTGGGAGTTGCTGGGGCACAGCAGGGAAGATCCTCTTGTATGAGCTTCTTCTGCTTGCATACCTGTTAAATATAACCAGGTGTTTAAAGTGGACAAACTAGATATATGTTAGAATAAAAGTTTGTTTGATTATGGTCCCTATATTGAAAGTCATAATGGTGGCCCATATATTTAAACAGTTTTACACCTTGACAAAGGATTCAAAGTATATAGGATTGTGAAAGGAGACAAAGCTGAGTTTAAATAGAGAAGAAAATGTCAGGCAAATAGATGGGAGACATGAAGAATCACAACAAGAAAGCCTTGAAACAACTTTGAAATGCAAAAGAGTCTTAGATGCAGAACAAGATTATAGTCAGTTTCATGAAAAATGGCCTTGAAAATAAAATGGCTTCTGTCAAAACACATTCTATAAGAAAGCTGATTTTTACAAACTATTCCTAATCAAATCCTTTTAGGACTTATTTTCAAATACCTTAACTGTTAAGAGGTTATCTGTCCTGGTTTTCAGAATAAGTAAATAATCTGTTTTACAAAATCAATCTGTACACGTGAACACACACACACACACAAAAGCAAAATGAAATGAAATGGCTAGATCTTTAGTGTTGCAGGTAACCCAAAGGATTTTGAAATACAAATGGAAAATGAGCATGGAAAATGTAATCTGTTTTACAAAATCAATCTGTACACACAAAAAAGCAAAATGAAATGAAATAGCTGGATCTTTAGTGTTGCAGGTTACCCAAGGGATTTTGAAATACAAATGGAAAATGGGCATGGAAAATGCTGTACACATTGTTGACTGAATCCAGAGATGATAGTATCTATCTTACCAAGGTACCATTTGGAAAGTTTCTCCTCAGTGGAGCTTTCTTTTGAATAAGGGTGAGCCAATGTGGCCTCTCTCTTTCTTTCTCTCTCTCTCTCTGTTAGGGATCATTAGGAAAGGGATTGAAAATAAAATGGCCAATATTATAATGCCCCTGTATAAATCTACGGCATGGCCTAATTTGGAATACTGTGTGCAGTTTTGGTCACCTTATCTCTAAAAGGATATTGCAGAGCTGGAAATAGTACAGAAGAAGGCAACCAAGATGATTAGAAGGCTGGAGCACCTTCCCTATGAGGAAAGGCTGAAGAGTTTGGGACTTTTCAGTTTAGAAAAGAGACAGCTAAGAGGAAACATGATAGATGTTTATACATGGGCTAGAGAGAGTTGACAAAGAGAACTTTTTCTCCCTATCCCAAAATACTAGAACTTGAGGACACCCAGTAAAGCTGATGGGCAGTAGATTCAAGACAAATAAAAATAAATGCTTCTTTACACAGAGAGTGATTAAAGTGTGGAATTCACTGCCAGAGGATGTAGTGATAGCCACAGGCACAGACAACTTTAAAAGGGAATTCATGGAAGATAGGTCTATTAGGGGTCTGGTCACACGGCACTGTAAATGCGCCTTGTTCCCGCTGCAATTTAAACGGGAATATTTTGTTCCGGTTTTGCATGTCTACACCACCCCTCAAGAGCCATCCCTCTTACCGGCTGCTCGTTGTCCCCCTCGCCCTCGTCCCCATCGGCGACGGCAGCAGCCGCTCCTGGGCAGCCGCGGGGCCATCCTTGCCATCGGCCCAGTCGCCAACAGCCTGGCGTGCCTTCTCCTGGCGCTTCTGGGTGGCCAGGAGGTCGAGGCCCAGCAGGAAGGTGCGCGGCGCGAGCCGTTCGTGCTGCTCGGGCGCCATCTCCGCCACCTGCTTGCTGTAAGCACTGACCTGTTTTAAAAAATTGACTTCTTAAGCGAATGCCTGGCCATACGCTCAAACATTTTTTAAAAAAAATTGACTTCTTAAGCGAATGCCTGCCCATGCGCTCAAACCGGAAGCTTTAAAAAAAAAAATTCAGAGAGTGTTCAGACGGCCCTATTAGCAATAATTGCGAAATCATTGCGAAAGAGGGCTGTTCACATAGGTGAAATCGCACGTTCAAAGTGTGAGATCCAGGAAAGTACTTGATTTTCCCGGGGTCAGGAAAACCCACGAGTCTTGCGTGACTGAGCCTGCTTTGGTGCGGGAGACAGATTTGCGCGTGTAAACAGCAACTTTAAAAGCACGATGGATCAGCAGCGAATCCCGCAATAAATGTCCGTGTGACCAGACCCTCAGTGGCTACTAGCAATAGTGACTAAACAGAACCTCCATGCTTAGAGGCAGTAAACCTCTGAATACCAGTATGAGGAGGATACATCAGGCAAAGGCCTCAGCTTCTGTACCCTGATGTTGGACCTCCAGCGGAACTGTATGAGACAGAACGCTGGGTTAGATGGACTACTGGTCTGATCCAACAGGTTTCTTCTTATGTTCTTGTCTGCTCATGCCTTAATCCTTGGATTTAAATATCCACAGATGGGGCCATGGCAATTAGATATATTAATGAAAATGCTTTCCCGATTTTAAGACAATAAAAATCTGTTACATTTTTAATATTTCTATGTCGTTAACTCACATTGAAGCCAAATGTATTTGACTGAGAGAACAGGATGCTGGACTAGATGGACCATTGGTCTGATCAAGCAGGGCTCCTTCCTTCCTTCCTTCCTTCCTTCCTTTGGTGGCGACCTCCAGCGGGCACCAGCAGGGATTCCTTCCTTCCTTCCTTCCTTCCTTCCTTCCTTCCTTCCTTCCTTCCTTCCATATTATATGTTATAATTGCTTTTGGTTTATCTCAATTTCATTACTATTAATGATTCTTTTGTTTCTTTTATGCTATTTCATGCTTTTAAAACCATTTATATATTTTAAACCATGTTATGCATTTTTATATCGTTAATACACAACTGAGGCAAAAACAGTGTTGGAGAAAAAATGGTGCAAGGAAAGAGAACCTGGGATGAAAATTAAAATTCACAGGACAGTTTCTCACAAATGAAATCATAATAGAGCTATTCAAATCACACAACTGACTTTGGAAATTTGGTGTCACTCTACTGGTAAATAACATGTTCTTATGATAAAGCCAGATCTATGGAGAATGATGAAAATGTAGGCTTTTCAGACTACACTTTTATAGAAATCTGACTGTGGGGAGGTATTTTGAAATTATTATTAAACTAATTATTATTTTAAACTTATTTTTATTTTTTTAGTTGGGCCAAAATTGGAATACTCACACATATATTTATAGAACATACATACATACATTTCTGAGCCTGGCCCCAGAGTATAGATTTAAAAATCTATAAAATGGGACAAGGGTCAGGCAGGAGGGATGTTTTTAGAAACTTTGCTGAGTGGCAGGGGAAGTGGGGTGTAAAGAAAAAAAATCCAAACATTAAAAACATTAAAAAATATATTTATTTATTATGTATAATTGTATCCTGCCCATCCCGCGAATGGGCTCAGTGTGGGTAACAACATTGTAATAGATACAATAAAAATTTAAAATTTAAAACAAAGTGATATTTAAAATGCAAAGCAATATAAAACATTAAAAATTGGTGGTTACAACTAAATCACGAAATTAGCTGGCTATAAGGATTTTGGCCTGTTGGTTATGGATGGAATAATGGCCATCTATCAGTGGGTAGATGACAGCAACCTCAGGGAGGCCATGTATGGGCACCCGCTGCCTCAGCCAAAGGCCTGGTGGAACAGCTCCATCTTGCAGGCCCTGCGGAACTGAAGAAGATCCCGCAGGGCCCTGATCTCAGTGGGGAGCTTGTTCTACCAGGCTGGGTCCAGGGCAGAGAAAGCCCTGGTCCTGGTTGAGGCATGACAGATGTCCCTCGGGCCACGGACCACCAGGAGGTGTCGATCTTTAGAGAGCTGCACTCTCTGGGGTGTATATGGGGAGAGGCCGTCCCTTACATATGTTGGTCCCAGTCAATGGATTTCATGAGACCAGTGTCAGCTTTGTGTGGCTAGCAATCAAAGTATTGTGGGTCTGCCTGCTGATGCATCCTCAGAGGAAATGGAGGAAGCCAACCCCAGCCCTTGGAAACTGCAGGAAGACCCTCCAAGCAAGGAGGAGACTTTATCCAGTGCAGAGGGAGAGTTTCAGGCAGAGGCCAGCATGTCTCACCCTCAGTCCATCAGAAGCACGGGCCCTGCAGCCACCATCCTCACCACTGGGGTTACCAGTGTCCTTGGAACACCAGAGGAGGTGGGCCCAGAGAGAGGCACAGAACTGGCACCATACAGCACAACTGGTAGCTCAGCACCAGTCAGCCTCTGTCTGTGAGCTTGAGCCACCATGAAGGCTGCTCAGCCATTGAGGAGTTGCACCCATTCCTGGATGACTCAGCAGGCTGATGAGTTGCACCTGTTCCTGAATGAGTCAGCAGGCTTTTCCCCGATAAAAGCAGCCAGGAAAGGGTAAGCCAGTGTGGAAGCAGCTTGTTCATAACTCCTGTGTGCCTGGCATTGGTTCTTGACTTGTTCTAAAGTTTGTTGTATTTGACCTCCTGGACTGTGACCTGACTTGTGCCTTTTGGATTTGCCCTGCAGGTTTTGACACTTGGACTACTGAATACCTGTGCTTTGACCCCCGGGCTGTGTTTTGACTATGGTCTATATCTCTCACCTTGGTTGCCTGCATGAACCTGGACACTAAGTATAGTATCAGGGGAAATCCCCAACAATTGATTGAGGAGAGGGAGAAATGGCAAGAGTGGGAAAAGTCCTGACTTGCAGCAAGTAAGAGTGGAGAAATTGGGGGCCAGAGGTGAAAGTGCAAGAGCATTCTCACTTTTCCAGCCATCCTTAGGGCTATGAAAATGCATCTGCTGGGAATGCCCCAGTAGCCCTTCTCTCAAAGCCCTGAGGATACCTGGAAAGCGGGGGGTGGAGGTTGTTTTTTGCGTGATGGGTACAAGCTGGGACTGTTCTCACTTTTGTAGCCAACACTGGATAACCCCCCAAAAAACCATCTTCAACATTTTGTTGCCTTTCCCCATTTCCAAGGAATACAATTTAGAACTCTTCGATATTACATTCAAACATGATGGGAGATTGAACTTCTCAATTGTGTTTCTAGCAGAATCAAGAAAACCTCTCTACTTATCTTTTCCTTGAATCAGAAAAACATTTCTTCAAACCTCCTTTGGTTTGAACAACTGTCATTTCCAGGGTCCATTCCAGTGCATGTGGGTATTTATCTGCCTCCTGAGGCTGGTAGATTTGCAGGAAGCCTATGCTCCAAGGCAAAATGTTTTGCAAGCAAACTGATACCATCATAACACTACCAGCCTCTTGCCTCAGAAGATTTAAGTCAGGGTTGATTTGCATATTTGAGATGGAAAAGCCCACACAAGGAGCCTCATCATTTTCACATGATGCTTCTGTGAAAGAACTCCCACATGGAAAACTAAAAAAATTACTAAACCAGAGAAAACACTTTTAAAACGAAATGATAAATCATCATATGTGGGTTTTGCTACCTCAAAAGTAAACCTCAAAGATAAATATGTGAATTGGTCCTTGGGAAGACAATTCTTGTGGTGTGAGCAAGGAGCTTGCTTTCTGCAGCAACACACACAGAACAGTAACCAGGAAAAACCAGGAAAATCTTCTTTGCTGAAGAAAACAACTGAAATGTGTGTATGTCACTCAGAACTAATACCTGCATTTTTGCATATTGCTCTCAGTGCTCAAGTACAAAGTGCCATGAGCAGGGGTCATTTCCTGCAGGAGCACACAGGAGTAGAGCTCCGGCAGTAAGGAGCCCAGGGGGCAGGCACATGCAACAAGCCCTGCCCCCTGCTCCCAGCAGCCCTCAGTTGGGCCATGAGGCACAAGAAGCAGCCAGGTATGTTGCAGAGCCCCCCCCCCCGACCTGCCTTCAGGTACAAGCTCTCCCTCCTCTGTGAGGGCAGATCTGCGCATTCCCCTCCCCCTCTAGCTAGCAATCCAAAACAGTCCAGTGGCACCTTTAAGACCAAGTTTTGTTCAGGTACAAGCTCTCCCTTCGACGTGAGGACAGATCTTGCATGTTCCCCCCCTCCCCAATAGCTAGTAGTCAAAAACAGTCCAGTGGAGCCCGCATAGTGGGTGTTGCCTTCTGACACACTTCCAGTGATGTCAGGGGGTGTGGCATATGCAAATAAGTTATGCTAATAAGATATGCTAATGAGCTCCTGCACCTCTTTTTCTACTAAATGACCTCTGACCATGAGTAATTGTTCATAGAAACAATATTTTACCCCAGACCATAGGTGCCTTACTGTTATTCCTTCCTGTGTCTTGACCTATATTATGGCCCTTTCCTAAATTTCAGACTTTGCTGCCTTTTTTAAGTTGTTGTCATAGTCCAGTCCTAAATTTGATTAACTTTGTGATAGTTGACAATACTTCTATTTTCAGAACTTTTATTTTCTTTTATTTTCTTTTTCTTATAAGTTTTATTTGTAGTTTTCACATCATCTCTAATAGATGTATCAGTTACATTAACTTGGTTACAATACTGTGAGTCTATTACAATGTTTGTTTTCTAACCAAATATAGAATCTATGCCATCTTTCTCTAAACAAATCATCATCTTTTCCTTGTAATATTAATGACAATTTATCCATCTCTGCTATATCCAACAACCTATGAATTAACTCTTCCTTTGAAGTTGTTCTTTCTAGTTTCCAGTATTTACCAAACATAATACAAGCCAATGTTAGCATATATGTTATTACATATTGATCTGGTTTTTTACACTTGTCTGGTAACATGTTTAACAGGAAAATTTCTGTTATATGGTAAATCTATATCCAGAATGTTTTGCTTTTCATCAATTTTTTTCATATTCCATTTGTGAAGAAATTCTTTTATAGCCTTTGTGTGCACAGATCTGCCCTCACAGAAGATGCCGGGAGGGCGGGCGGGGGGGGGGGGAGCTCTGCAACTTGCTCGTATAACTTTTTGTAAAAGTTTTCTATTATACTTTTTATATCTTGAAAATTAAATTTTTCTTCTTCTTTTTCATTTCTTAATACTTTAATTATCTTTCCCCCTTTTCTTTTCTTAACTTGTATGCCAGCCATCGAGAAGGGTTATTTGCATTTTCAAAATAAAACTGCTTGGTATATTCCATATTTTTTGCAATTCCTTGTGTCAGTATTAAATTTAATTGGTGTTGTAATAGTTTTAACTTTAACTATATTTCTGCTGGGTCATCATCTCTCTTCATTTTATTTTCTGATATGCATGATTGGAAATCTAAGGCTCAGTTCAGGTAATTACAATCTTAGCAACACTTTCCCAAAGTAAACCCACTGAATAGACCTGAATAGGGTTCTGAGTGTATCAGTTTAGGACTGTTCCCATACTTACCCAGGCTATAGCAATCTTTGTGGGTGGGGGATACATGCCACACATAGAATACCAATCTGATGTGTGCACTTTGCATGGATGCTCAATTACATGGTCACTTGATTTGCATTATTCTTCTCTCTCAGAAAAGGGGAAGATGATTCAAAATAGTTGTCTAAATGGTGAGGCTTCCACATGGAGCATCTGAATGATTATGTCATCATCTGCCTTATATGGAAAAGGGGTATGTTGTGCTCATTTCTTCTCCACAGCAGTACATTTTGAGGTTCCTTCCTACATCAAGAAATAACCTGAGAACCCACAAACCATGCAGAAAGGAATCCACATCATGATTCCCCCCCCCCATTCCAACATCAGTGCTCAGGAAAGTACATTAATGCTATATGAGAAGGAGCCTGAGGATGGACGTTTTGTTGGAAGTTCCAGGTGCGATGTCCCTGCCTCCGCCTCCGGACTTTCTGGTAAGATAGAGTATTATTTATTTATTTATTTGATTTATACCCCTCCCCCCCTGCCAAGGCAGGCTCAGGTAGGCTTACACAAGAAACAATAGGTAAACAACAATGTAAATATCAATATAAAATACACAAGTTATTAAAATCAGTTAACAGAACGATGGCGGTACAATAAAGTGCATTTATTTGTCCACCCATTATCGGCAGGCTCAGGCTAGAAATAGATTGACACAGAAATAGATTGACTGTGAGAGGCCCCGCAGGGCCCTGATCTCATCTGGAAGCTCATTCCAGTAGGTTGGAGCTGCCACAGAAAAGGCCCTGGTCCTGGTCAATACCAGCCTGGCATCCTTAAAACCGGGGGGGGGGATGATTTTGTGACCCTAACCGTAGTGCTCTCTGGGGAACGTGTGGGGAAAGACGGTCCCTCAGGTAGGCAGGTCCCTGACCATAAAGGGTTTTAAAGGTCAAAACCAACACCTTGAAATTAATCCGGTATGCTGTTGGCAGCCAGTGCAATGCCTTCAGCACAGGCTGGATGTGCTCTCACATAGAGAGGCCAGTCAGCAGCCTGGCTGTCACATTTTGCACCAGCTGCAGCTTCCGGAGTTGACCCAAGGGTAGCCCCGTGTAGAGAGCATTGCAGTAGTCCAACCTTGAGGTGACCATTGCGTGGATCACTGTTGCCAGATCATTGCATTCAAGGAAGGGAACCAGCATCAGGGAAAGAAACGGCCCCTTGAGGCACTTTAAATCAGTGGGTGCCTTCGGGACAGCTGCTCCCCGAGAGCCACCCTTTGTCCCCAACCTTGGAGAAAGGAGATGAGCCATTGCAAGGCAAGCCCCTGAATCAGTCAGTGAGGCGGTGGGTCAGGAGCTGATGGTCGACCATGTTGAATGGTGCCGACAGGTGCAATAACAGCAGCACCACCATTCTGCCCCGATCCAGATGCCTCCAGAGGTCGTCTGTGAGGGCGACCAGTGCCGTCTCCGTCCCATGGATAACTAGCTAGGCAAACTGGTCTTTCCTTCTTGGGTTTACTCTTCTGCCACTGTACCTTTTAAAATGTAGATTGTGTTCTCAGGGACAATTCATTCCTCCCATTCAGTCTCTCAGACAGAGCTCTCCATTCTCCCTGCACACACCAAGACAGACAACATGCTGTCCTCTCTTGGAACCATGAGGCAGATGGCTCTCTTGCCATCTGTGTCCATCCTTAGCTGGTAAGTTAGTACTCTATCTTATCTCTACTCTTTCCTATTCAAAAGTGTACTTCTCAAATAAAGAGAGAAGTATTTCTCTGTTAAACTTGCAGTGTGGCTCTATGTAGCTTTGTAAGCTGAGTAACCTGGTGAAGAGACACTCCTGCATTTGTAGCTTTATTTAAGCACTCTGCTAACTAGTGGAAGCTGGACTAACCACAAGGAAAGTACATTAATGCTAGTATGAGAAGGAGCCTGAGAATGGGACATTTCATATTACCACTAAGGTTGCCAGTAGGCCTGGAGAAAAAAGTGTCCTGACTCTTTAATACAAGCTTAATATGTGGAAGTGGACAGTTAATATTTTCATGGCATGCAGATAAATGACATCACCTGGTAAATAATTTTTAACTCTTTATTAAAGGGGCAGGTCATTTTTTCTCTCTCCATGCAGTTGACAACCCTAGTTACTCAAGCTATACAAGGAGGAGTTTGGATTTAACTCCATTCCCATGGATTTATACTGAGAAACCTGTAGGAGAACATTTCAACCTCCCAGGACAATCAATGGGGGACCTCAAAGTAGCTATTTTATTGCAAAGGAATTTCATAAACAGACTAGAACAGGAGATTGCTCAATTACAAGTTATTAAAACATTTGGGACAATGGAACCCCCGGGCTTAACAGAGATACCAAGTTCTTATCTCACTACACATGCTAAATCATTCAGTTCTCACATCTGTTTGTTAACACTTTGCTGTTATTCACAGGTTTTACCAACTGCTTCAGTCCAATCTTATCTATACTTATCATTCAGTTACTTACGCATCTTGACTCTAATAATTAGCCCTTTCTGGCCACTATCCCCCCTTGCCTATATGTAATGGTTGGCTAAGTCTGTTCAATGTATCTGAAGAAGTGTGCATGCATGTGAAAACTTATATCCAGAATTGAGCTTTGTTGGGCTCAAACTTTGTTTTATTGCTTCAGACCAACATGACTGCTCACATGAATCCATCCCTGTGTGTTCCTTTTGTTTTGACCTCTAAATATGAAATAAGCATTTGGGGGGGGGGGAGTGATGAGATCATGACCCCCAACCATGTTGTTTCTAGATAACATCATATTTAAGGGACACCAGATATTTGTTGTCACTATGGATCTGATTCTCTTCTTCTAAGTATTGCCCAGTGTAAGTGCTAGCAGGTTACAAGAGTTATTGAGACTGGAGAAAGGTGAGGTCAAAAAAATAATATCTTTTTAAAAGTCTGGAAATTGCTTTTATTTGCCTGGATTTGCCTCCCACTTGTAATATGGGAATGAATAACCTTTAATGGTTATAAATAAAATTGATTGTGCAAGGTGATCTCCAGATGTGCTTTTGTTTATTTATCTTGCCCCCAAAATATGAAGACAGAAAGGAGATGTGAACTATGGAGATGAGAAAAAATTTATGCAGACTTTTTTTTTGGGGGGGAAGGTAAAAATTAGTGGGAAATGCATTGTGATTTATACTGCTCTTTATTTTGATAAATAACTTCCTCAGAATACATCTGCACTGTGATGCTTTCCAGCTGTAGCCAGATCCATAGGGTATGTGTAAAATGGGAGAGTAATTGGGCATATCCTTAAACCAAATTTCCATAGAAACTATTTTAAACTCTTTAGCAACAAAGACCAGTTTTCACATTATTTGGTGACTTGGCAAAATCTTCTTGCAGTGACGTAACCTATTATTTTCACATGGTGAGTATTCTTGTAAATAGCCTCCAGAGGGGAAGGAATTACTGTACCACTTGCCTTCCTGCAGCTGTATCTAAGAGCAAACTGGAACAACCTGGCCATTTATTTCCTCATGGTGACCTAGGCAGAGGCACCACTGACCTGGTTTAGGCCTATGATTGGCATTCAGTCCCAAGACCCCCACTATGAGATATATAAAGCACTCAGTGCTTACAATGACAACCAAAGAATACATGCACATATTGTCAATTTTAAAATTGTATGTTTTACTTTAGATCCAATTATCTCTAAAAGCAAACCATCACAATTTCTAACAAGGAAGTAGAAGGTCACAAAAAAAACCCCATCTAAAACTTTTTTATAGCTGAATTGACATAATGATTGGACCTGCTTGTCTATAGCAATATCACCTTTTAGAATAACCAGATCAACTCAGTCCCCTAGTGAATTAAGCAGAACAACATTATAAATAGCTACAGAAATTATCATTATCAGTGAAAACTGATAGTCTGCAAGTATTCAAAGTCTAAATCTAATTTAAAAAATTGTGTGGACAAATAATACATTACAAGCTAAATGGAGGGTAATAAATCATCGTGTAAGTAGCCCATAATGGATCCAAACCCCACTTACCTTCAGGGTGTGCAAAAAACCCTCAGTTTTTTTTCAAGTTCAAGTATATTGGACCCACCCAAAACTGGTATTCCCAATATTCCCAAATTCCAAACGGCAGAGCTGCTGGTGCCTGTCCTTTTTATAGCCCCAAAGTTTCAAGTAGATTGAACGAAGGGGTCCATTTCTATGGGCTTCTAAAAAGGGTGCCCCCAGCCATCCTCCATTATTTGCTATAGAAGGTAAAGGAGGGGGGGCAACTTCAAGCAGCTTCCAGGGCAAAAGCCATACCTGCAAGCAGCAACCACTGGTCAAATGTCTTCCATTTGATTCGGTGGAAATAAAATACATCGTAACTCTATGCAAACGTCTAGGCTTTGGAAGGACATGCCTAAATATGCTATGCACCATCTACGGGAACAAAGCCAAGATAAAGTTCAATGGAACCAGTTCACCACCAGTGCAGCTCAACAGAGGAACCAGATAGGGATGCCCTCTGTCATCACTAATATTAGCCGTAGCCATCGAACCATTAGCAGAGAAACTCCAGCACAGGAAAGATTTTGAAGGAATCAACATTAATGGCACAGAACACAAAACCTGTTTCTACGCAGATGACCTCACTTTATATGTCTCTGACCCCCTAAAGTCACTAGACAGTATAAGACAAGAACTGACTTCGTTTGGACTCATCTCTGGACTTCACATTAACGTCACAAGTCTGAAATATACCCGATCCACATGGAACGCAGTACGGAACTAAAACTGCAAGAGCAATACCCTTTCAAATGGATAACGAAAACATGGAGATATCTGGGGGTATAGATTCCTGTAAGTCTGAAAAACGTGATTAAAGCCAACTTCCACAACCTCATTGCTAATGTCAAAGACGACATAGATAACTGGAAAGCTCTACAGCTGTCACTCCCGGACAGACTTCATCTTATTAAAAGTTTCATAGTGCCTAAATTTATATTCCTGTTCCAAAGCCTTCCTATTTTTATCACAAAAAAAGAGCACAACTCCTGGCAGACTCTCTTGATGCGTTTCTTCTGGGATGGGAAAAAACCAAGACAGATAAGCAAGGGGGTCTCAACTTCCCATTGCTCCAAAACTATCACCAGGCTGCAATCCTAGCCCAGGTGGTGCAAATGCAATACAAGGATCAAGACATGCATTGGATGAAGATTGAACAAACTTACATGTCCCCTTATGTCCTCCAAGAAAACATTTGGATTAAACCAAATCTTAGACCTAAGAGCATTGCCAAGAACATTCTTCTCAACACAACTATTAAAACATGGGATAACAACAAGAAACTTCTCCCAGCCTGTAAGATAACGCAACTGTCCTTCTACACGCATCAGGACTGGTTTGAACCCGGCAAGACTTTAAACGCTTACACAGAATGGAAAAATGCGAACTTCAGTCATCCTTATGATCTAGTCAGCAATGGTAAAATCTTAGACAAGACATACTTTGACTGCAAAATAGGCTAAAGAACTAGATGGCATGACTACTTGCAACTCAGAAACCTCATTGAGCACCTTGTGGAAACAGGAACGTTTCAAAGAGAACTGACAGGATTTGAAAAAGTCATCGCATCTTTTCCCAAATCTCCCAAAGTGCTGCTGTCTAAGTTCTATAAAGTGTTAATCACAGATGGTAACTACGAAAAGTTTAAACATCAAATGAGTTGGGAGGCAGACCTAAATGCGAAATGGCAGGCGACAAACTGGGAAACCATCTGGGACTCACCAGCAAACAGATCAAAGGTTTACAGCATTAAAATGCAATTCTTCAAAACAATTTCGAGATGGTACATAACCCCACAGCAGATACATAAGTTTGACAGAAATAATAGTCCATTGTGCTGGAAAGGGTGCGGACAGGTAGGAACTTACCTACACTGCTGGTGGTCATGCCCGAAGATTCAACAGTTCTGGAAAGCGGTTAAACAACAAATCGAGACCATCACAGCACAAAGCGTCACTTTCACACCTGAAATCCTCTTATTGAACCATTGGGACAACACGGTCCAGAGTCACTGGAAAGACCTTGTCTCAACCCTTCTCTCTGCAGCCCAGCTAACAATGGCTACTTGTTGGAAATCCCCAACAGCACCATCAATTACAGCCTGGCAAGATAAGCTATGTGAGCACATCGCCATGGCAAAGATCACTGACTCCCTTAACAGACCACAGACAGCCACCCCACACCTCTCCAAATTTGTGTCAACTTGGTACCCAGTTGTTTCCTACCTGCAGTCTCTAGACATTCTTCCCTCGAACCCTCTGTACCTTAAATGGCTAATCCTCTAGGTTCATTACTCTCTCAACTAGACTTGATGGTGCCATTTCTCCAAATAACACTCAATACAAGCTATCTCTAACCACACCACTGTAGTTTTACACCAAAGAGGGCATCCTTATAGAAACCTCTGAGGCAACAATACTCCATAAGTGTAAGGATCCCCAGGTATACTGTATTACATTTCTAAGTGTGGATGTACTGTGTATTGTTTAACATATTGTACACTGGTTAAAAAAGAAATAATTTTTTTAAAAAAAAAGTCTCCCATGGAAGAACCAACACCAAGCCCCTCAGAACCATTGCAGGACCCAGTAATCCCAGTATAATCACAAACAAATGTACCAAGCCAAACAAAACCAAAGTCAAACCAAAGAATATAGTAGAAATTGAAGGTGTTGGGGCACTTTTACAAGCCCAGCAGAACAAATGGCAATGTACAGAATGCCCAGCAGAACCCAGTGCCACTGTAGCAGTGCAAGATCAACAGGACTAATTTCAAACCACAGCAGAACGGATACAAGCACTGAGTGGGAACACTGCAAAAACCATAAAGGAAACACAAAACAAATCTGGCAAAGACAACAGAAAAAACCCTCTTGAAAGTGACACACTTGAAATTAACAGAAGCAGCCTGGTAAGCCTATAGAACCCCCCTCCAAGACACAAAAACAAAAGTTGAGATGGGGGGAGCTCTAATCTTCCTGGTAAATCCTGAATATTTCCAAGATTTTTCAGGATTTTTTCAGTATTCTGAAAAATTCCCAGATATATTTGGGATGCTGAATATACCCCCAAAATACTGATAATATATTTTTTCCAGTATATTTTGAGCTCAGATGTATCCAAATGCATACCCCTATTCAGTGTCACTACATCATAATCACTCAGCAGGTGTTCCCACCATAAAGCTCCTCAAGATATCTGGCTTTCTTTTACATCTGTATTGTATACAGGTTTTGCCTTTGATCTGACACAAAAAGCTCTTATTTCAGGTAATTAGGAAGTGTGTGTTTTAAAATAGGTAGAATATTATATCCTATGTAATATTTATTACTGACCTTCCTCAACAAAACCCTAGCTAAGCATCAAAAATTCAACGTAATGTCTCTGATTTACAGGAAGGAATGAAAGAGCTTAGTTTGTAATTTCCTGGCTTTAGTGGACATAAATCAAACATTGTTACTTGAGTTGTACTTTATGTCCTTAACACTCACTAACTCCTGCACTGTTTACAGAAATTATCTTGAGGAAAGACAAGAAATATAGGCTCTTCTTTCACGGGGATCATGTACTTCGCTCCACCCTGTGACTGTTACAAGAGTAGAGCCCACTTTACCCTTGCATTTCCCAGGCTACTGCAGTCATCCACTGCAAAGGGTATAGGGTTTTAAAGTATACACAGCAAAACAAGAAAAAAACGATGGGTACCCATACACAACTTCACTTAAGAATGTTGTTTACATCACTTTGTAATCTGTATGTGAATTCTACAGAAGTATGGTACATCAAGCCCTGAATAAGCCCTCTACAGAAATGCCTAATACTAGTGGTTTATGTTCTTGAGAATGCATCCTCAGAGATGAGTCATTATCAGTTCCTCATGCTGTGAAAAACCTCTCTCCAGCTTTTTACTTGCCAAAAGCAAAGGTGCCCTCTGACACACAGGCTTCCAGGATGCTATAACAATCCTTAGCAGGTGCCCTCTAAGGGATCTTTGTCAGATTTGTCTGACTCCTACCTGTTTTATCAGACTTATATAATCATTCTTTCATGACTCATCTAAGCTCTGCAGTGCAGGGAACAAAAGCACACAAAACAAATCGAGGCAGATTTGTCTGTACTAGTGTACTAATGTACTGGCCTGGAATTTGACTTTCATACATCACTGACAATCATATGATCTGATGCCAACCGACAACCATGTCATAGTTCCTTTGAAAACGGCTTACCTGTAAAGTTATTGGTTTCCAAATTGGTCATTTCCAGTTGCTGCTTTAAGTACAGAGAATGAAGCCTTTTCTCTGAACAAGGCCCAAGTAACAACATTGTTATGGGTAGGAACTAGTTAAAATTCTGATCCTTGTTCTCAAAGCATAGGATACCCAGCTGTGTCTTCACATCAGCCTTTTCCTGATGATGAATGGGTAGGGTTGCAAAATCTTAAAAACTACCAGACCAATCAACTGTACCATTTATTTCCTCGAGATTCTCCTATATGTTTCTTCCTCTATGAGATAGACCAGAATGTCATACACAAGCAACCACATCTACTATTAAGGTTATCCTTTAGGCACATTTCACCTAGAAATCCTCTTCTGAAGGAATGAGTAGGGGCTGTGCAACAGAACTGGTATAGTGTAGTAGCTGAGAGTGTCAGACTATGAACTGGGAGACCCAGGTGTGAATCCTCAGTCAGTCATGGAAGCTTGCTGGGTTACTTTGGGCCAGTCACTCACTCTCAGCCTAACCTACCCCGTAGGGTTATTCTGAGGGTAAAATACAGAAAGGGGGAATGTCATAAGCCACTTTCAGCCCCCACTGGGGAGAAAAATACGGTATAAATGATGTAAATAATAAGAACTACCAACTTAGTGAAACTCTCTGCTGAATAACATCCATGCCCTGCGGGACTTGATGCAGTTCTGCAGGGCATGTATGGTAGAGATGTTCCGCCAGGTGTTTGGTGGAGGACATCTGGCTGGCACTCTCATCCCCCCCCCCCATAAGGTGGTAGCATAACTGGAAATCTAGATTGTCATCTAATTTAGTTTGACTGAAATCTTGCAATTTTAATGCTTAACTTATGTGATATGTTGTTTTATCTCTTGCCGTTCACTGCCCTGTGCCCTGTTTACAGAGAATGGGTGGTATAAAAATCAAATTTAGTAAATAAATAATAAATAAGTACCCCCTGAAATGCTGGCCCTGGAAGACAGAGTCCCTCTAGCAACATAGACTCTAGCAACATTGATCAGAGGAGCCGCAGTGTTATGTGAGAGCTTCACCGGCAGCGAGGATGCGGGAGCCGGCTGTGGGACATTTTGGGCTCTGCCAGCTCAGGTCAGCTTGTGTGGCTGCCATTTTGACAGGGTTCACCTTCAGTCACCGCTGTGGCAAATGTCGCTGCTGTGATCGCTCTGATTGCTGCCGACGCCTGCAAGAGTGCTCCAGATGGCCGGGCTGAGGCCAGGGAGCCCAGAGAGGGTCTCTGCCTCCTCTGGAGTCTCCCCGGTTGAGCCTGAGCTGGTGGATCAGTGGCTGGTTGCACTGTCTCGGCAGCACCCTGCCCCCTCATGCTTACCAACAGGGACTGCAGCAGCAGAAACAAAAAAGACCCTCGGATGTAAGCAACTGACAATCTCTGCAAGACCTGGAATTGCTGGTCTGGAATGCTTTGGAGAGGTGGGCAGACACAGCATGTTACTGGAGAGTGGGGCCAAAGGACAAAAATTTACACCCACATACAAGATTATTGGGCCCAAGGAAGGTCATTAGACTTGACCCAGAATCTGGACTACTATCTACTGACTGGCAGCTGGCAACGGATGCAGGTGGTGAATTAGGGAATGGTTAGGTTTAGACTTAATTAATTGGGTTAGGGTATGGAAAGTATAAATTGATTGTGCATTGTGTTAGTGATTGTTATTTCCCAATTAATTATGGATTGATTTGACAAATGAATTATTTATACTAAATGCCCTATAAGTGATGAATTGATTAATTAATTAATGTGCTACCTAAATTTACAAATTAATTAACAGGAGGTCATCTGGTGCTTTAAGTAAAATTGCCATAGATTGGTATTAGCTGTTATTTATATTTGAACCATTGGCTAATCTGAGTGGGTTACATAAATGAGTGGGAGAAATAAAAAATAGGCATCTATAAACTACTAGATTAAATCAGGAGGGTGTGCAATAGAATTGATTGTGATATTGTGGGCTACGTCAAATTTGGAGTTACTGAAAGCCAATGTCTGTTATCAAAGGACCACTCTGGTTGATTGGCATCCTAGTTGGTCTGAGACTTACAGCTGGTTTGTAGCAGGCAAAGATCAGCAAGTGGGACGATGAGCAGGCAAAGGATTCCAGTACTCCTGGGGAGGGGAAAGTACAGTGGTGGGACCAGGCGTAGAGTCAAGGGAAGGGGATGGAGAAGCAGACTAGCTCAGCCTCCTTCCAGCCTATGTCCCATCCCAAAGGTTGTAGGCACTGGGACTAGGATGATTGACCCTCCTCCGACATTGGCGTTGTGTAATGCCAGGTCTATAAATAATAAGGCCATGGTCCTTCAGGATTTCCTGCAGGACCAGACTGAGACCTGGGTGTGAGAAGGGGAGACAGTAGCTCTCTTCCAGTTAGCTCCTCCCAGGTTCTTGGTCCTTCACCAATAGCAGACTAGGGGGGGAGGGGAGGAGTGGCTGTATTCATTCAGGAGGCTTACTCCTTCAGGGCGCTTCCATCTCCAAGGATCACAGGCACAGAGTGTGTTGGTCCACTGTGGGAAGCTGGAGAGAGTGTGGCGATTTGGTTGGTGTACCAACCACCCAATGCACCAGCCGATAGCTTACCTTTCCTGGTGGATGCTATATCTGGCTGGGCATTGGAACACCCTAGACTGATAGTCCTGGGTGATTTCAATGTCCATGCTGATGATGCGGCCTCCACTCAGGCAGCGGACCTGGTGTTGTCCATGGTGGCACTAGGACTCTCTCAATTTGTGGCAGCCCCCACTCTCCAGGCCGGGCACACGCTTGATCTGATCTTCACCATGGGGGTTACAGTGGACCAAATTATTACCCTGGCAGTGCCATGGTCAGACAACTTTGCCTTGAAGGGCCATCTGGATATTTCACTCCAACCCTGTTTGGGCGGCGCACCTATTTTGTCTCACCTGCGGACACAAATGGAACCAATGCAACTTCAGCTGGCTCTGTGGGATCCGAAGCCCCCTGATGGCTCATTGGATGAGCTTGTAGAGGACTGGCATGGCTGACTCTCGACAGCCATCAATGAGATTGCTCCCCAACACTCTCTGCACCCTCAGCCTAGGCTCGCAGCATTGAACCCCTTTTGCCACGTTGATGCCCACTCGCCCATCCTCGACAGATCTCTTTGGAGTGCATCACAATCCTCCCTGGTTCTCACCACCCTGAACAACTTTGTGTCATCTGCAAATTTAGCCACTTCACTGCTTACTCCCAACCCCAAATCATTAATAAACAAATTAAAAAGCATCGGACCAAGTACTGATCCCTGTGATACCCCACTGCTTACCACCCTCCACAGAGGAAATTTCCCATTTATAATCCAGGGACTGGGCTTGCAGTGGCTTGTTTCCTTTCTCCAAGGTCAGGAACAAAGGGTGGAACTGAGGGATCGGCTATCCTGAAGGCACCCACTGGATTGTGGAGTGCCCCAAGGGGCAGTGCTGCCCCAATGCTTTTTAACATCTATATGTGTCCCCTTACCCAGATTGCCTGGAGGCATGGGTTGGGATGTCACCAGTATGCAGATGACACCCAGCTCTATCTGTTGTTGGGCAGCCAGTCTGACTCCAAACCAGAAGTTCTGGACCAGGTGTTACAAGCTATGGCTGGTTGGCTTAGGCTGAGCCAGCTGAAACTGAATCCAATGAAGACGGAGGTCCTGTGCCTGAGCTGGGGCAGTCCGAGGGTAGGGATCCCACTTCTGAGTTTTGATGCCAGTGCCAGAGGTTAGGAGTCTGGGAGTGCTCCCTAGATGCTTCCTTAACAATGGAGGCCCAGGTAGAAGCCACTGCCAAATCGGCCTTTTATTACCTTTGGCTGGTACGGCAGTTGGTTCCTTTCCTTGACCGTAACGACTTGGCCACAGTGATCCATGTGATGGTCACCTCGAGGTTAGACTACTGTAATGCTCTCTACATGGGGCTGCCTCTGTCGCAAATCCGGAAGCTACAGCTGGTGCAGAATGCTGCGGCCAGGCTGTTGGTGGGCGCCCCTAGGTGGGAGCACACCCAACCTGTACTGAA
>NW_015168662.1:123788-133090 GCF_001447785.1 Gekko japonicus | reverse complement strand
CCAGGCTGGCACCAACCAGGGTCAGGGCTTTCTTGGTGGCAGCTCCTCTCTGGTGGAATGAGCTCCCAGAGGAGATCAGGGCCCTGCAGGATCTCTTGCAGTTCTGCAAAAAACGAAGCTCTTCCACCAGACCTTTGGAGCCACCACTACCGTTAAGAACTGATAGCTGAGGTTAGAGAGCCCTGTTTCCTCTTGGAACTCCAACAACAGCCTGAGTCAGCTGCCGGAAGGAGAATTAAAGAAGATCAAAGAACCAACTGTGAGACGAGAGAACTGAGCCAGCCTTGCAATTAATAACAACAACAGCATAAGGGGAGAGTTAAAACTCTGCACAAGGGGGGAACTGGTGAAAATTGCATACACACCCCTCTGTCAATTTAAATTCCTGCTAGATCCAACCCTGAGTTTGGGGGGGGGGAATAGGGACATAACCTCCTCTACATTAATAGCATCACCTGTGCATGTGCGGACATCGCAACCACATCTGCCCCCCCCCAGAGTTCAAGTTGTGTTTTGGGAAGCTGCAGCTGGCTCTAGCTTGCCTCACTCTGTCCATCTGCTTCCCCCATCCCATTTGCCACACTGGGAAGAATTATCAGGTAGGAGAGGGTGGGGATGTCTAAGTGGATCATGGGAGACGAACTGCAGGGAGGGAGGACAGAGGGAAGCCAGATAGAAGTGAAGGTAGGAAGTAAGTCCAGAGTGGTGTGGAGTAGAAGCCTTTGGTATTTCTCCTCCTCCTTTAGTCCAAGCAGGTCCCCCTCTTGCTCATTTCAGTAGATCCTATGCACAAGGACTTCTCAGCAGACTGTGCCCTAAATTGATAGTATTCTCCAGACTCTGTCATGAATAATTTATCTCAGAGGAGCTGAAGCACAGATATCAGATGTACTGATTTCTCATCGTGATGCTCTTTTGAACAGTCATGGGACATAATTATGACTGAGCAGGAATACACTTTGCCTTTCTCTAATTTGTCATCAGTTTACTATTGCCTGAAGAAACATTTGAACCTTTGGTATCCCCCCCTCTAAAATGGCGGAGGGGGGGATCTTATTATTACACAGACCATAAAGCAAGGCCTGTTGGAATACTTTGTTACTGTTTCTAATTCAGGCTGCATCAGTAAGAAAATGACTGCTCTGTCTGTTTTATAAAACCAATCCCCCTTTGTTCCATGCTGCTTCTAAATTTTTTTGGATTAACTCCCAAATAAAATGACAGCCTGTTGCTGAATGGGCCCTATAGAAACCAGATTCTCACCCTTCACATATCATACATAAACCACAATCTCTGCTGTTGGATGGCATGTTTCAGATTTTGAAATGTTTCATGCTAAGTGGTGTAGAAGAATATAAACTCTGAAGCAAGGGCCATGCTGAAAATCACACGACAGTGTTACCATCTCTCATAATTGTGCTGAATGCTTCATAATGCATCAAAGTGTTCTTAGAGCAAGATCCAACAATGCTAGTAGTTTGAGAGCTGTAGACGCAACTTTCAGAATGACCATGAATCTTGTCATAAAGCTTTAAAAAACTGTCAAAAATACAGTAAAACCCTAAGTCTAAGGTAATGCAAAAATATCTTATTTTTAATCTGTCCAAAGTTTTGACAGTGGGTTGGATCCAGCAAGTTTCTCTGCTGATGTAAAAGGAAAGAGGTCCCTTTTGACCACCCAGAACTAGGCTCGGGATCATGACACCTGCACAGACAGAAGCCATGTGGGACAGGGGCTGTAGTCAGGAGGGGAACCGGTCAAGATTGAGTGAAAATCGGCTGGACCCAACCCATCTTTATCATATCAAACAAAACTATTAGTAAAGGTAAAGGTTTCTCTTGCTCGAAAGCCAGTCGAATCTGACTCTAGGGATGTGGTGCTCATCTCCGTTTCCAAGCCGAAGAGCCAGCGCTGTCCAAAGACATTTCCGTGGTCATGTGGCTGGCATGACTAGCACTGGAATGTGGCTGGCATGGATGGCACACGGAATGCTGTTACCTTCCCACCAAAGTGGTACCTATTTATCTACTTACAATGTCTTGCTTTCGAACTGCTAGGTTGGCAGAAGCTGAGACCAGAGACGGACACTCAGTCCATCATGCGTCACTCAGGTCTCAAACTGCTGCCCCATGCCCTCTTGGGACAAAGAGAAACAGACCACTCCTCCCCCTGCCAAAGAATAAAGGAAGTGAGCCTGCTTGTCAGGCAAGGTGGGATAGAAATCAAAATAAATAAATAAATAAGTTTATGGAACAAACATTTTATAGCTGAGCTTTCTGGAAATGGACATCAGATGGTCTCAGCTGTGTTCTCCCACCTCTGTTTACCAAAGTAACAAGGACAATAACTCATCAGTGTGTTGCTGCCGGCTTACCCATCGTGAAGATTATTTTTATTTATTTAAAACTTTCCAATGCTGTCTTTCAACCCAGCTCAGGGTCCCCAAGTTTCTGAACATTAAAACATGTTAAACGTTTAAACCATAAACGGTAAATGGTAAAACAGATTTTTAAAACTAAAGACAGCATTACATATCTAATCAATATAGATATTTAGTATTAAAACAATTAAATAAAACAAACAAATACATATAAACACACAAATAAGATGACCAGAGAAGTTGGGTAGGTTCATATGGGATTAGGCAGTCCTTCAGGTGTGCTGGCCTCAGACCACATAGAGCTCTAAAACTCAATACCAGCACCTTGAATTGGGCCTGGAAGCAAATTAGGAACCAGTGTAGGTAGAACAACAGTAGACTGATATGGTCCATATAACCTACTCCAGTCAGCATTCTGGCCACATGATTCTATACTAACTGTAGCTTCTGGACAGCCTTATAGGAAAGCCCCACATACAATACATTGCAGTAATCTAATCTAGATTTTACCACAGCATGCACCATAGTGGCAAGATCTTTCTTGCCCAGGAAGGCCCACAGTTGGCTCAGCAGCTGTGGATAGCGAAAAACACCCTTGGCCACTACTGGCATCTGTTTATTCAACTGTAAACCCAGGTCCAGGACCATCCCCAGACTATGAACCTGCTCCTTTAGGGGAAGTGCAACCCCACCCAGAAACAGACCTTCCATACCCCAGGTGCACCTCCATTTTGTCAGGATTAAGTTTCATATTGTTAGTCTTCATCCATCCCAAAACTGCCTCCAGGCACCTGTTTGCTGTTTCCATGCCCCCCACCCCCGGATCTGCTGGAAGTGCAAGATAGAATTGAGTATCATTTGCATACTGGTGGTATCTAAGACCAAATCTCTGGATGACCACTCCCAGAGGCTTCACACAGATGTTTAAAAGCATGAGAGACAAGATGAAACCTGTAGGCCAGAGGTCAAGGGGTCAAGCAGCAGTCCCCTAGCACTAAATTCAGAAACATACCTTCAAAGTAGGACTGAAACTACTACAAAATGATGCCTCCATGGTGCTAACCAACCCCAAAAGGCAGTTCAGAAAAATACCATGATTGATTATATCAAAAGCTACTTCAAGGCCTAGGCAGATTAACAGGGCTGCCCACACTCCCCCATCTATCTCCTGGCACAGGTCATCCTCCAGGGAGATCAAGGCCAATTCATTCCCATAACCAGGCAGGAAACCAGTTTGAAATGGATCCAATGAATCTGCCTCATTCAGGAATACTAAAGTTGCTAGGGTTGCCACGTTCTTTTTGAGCTGCAGCGTGGGACTCCCGGCTGGCAGCTGGAGTGCGCGTGCACACATCACCCGGAAGTGACGTGATGACACCGGGCATGCTGGGGGCGGGGCCATGACCATCCGAGGGGAAAACAGAGTTTTCCCTCGGATGACCATGGCCCCGCCCTCAGCGTGCCCGGCGTGGTCGCGTCACTTCCGGGTCACGTGCACATCGGGGTGGAGTTTCCCCCGGGGCCCGATCTGCCGGCGGCAGGGAACGGGCCTCTGGGGCGGGGAAACCCCGCCCCCCGGGGGGACTTGGCAAGCCTAAACGTTGCCCAGCCACCACTTGTTTGATCCCCCTTGCTCAAGATTGTTACAAATTAGACTAGATGGAAGTTATTCAGCTCTCCTGTGTCCAGAAGAGGTTTCTGTAGGAGTGTATGTGCCACTGCCACCTTCAAGGGGGGGGACACCCACATCTCTCTAAAAAAGGCATTTACTGTCTCCTTCATAGATGGTAGTATTTGAAATGAATGTGAAAGCAATGGGTAGATAGCATTCTCTGGGCAACCAGGTGGCCACTGTGGGAAATAGAATACTGAACTATATTGGCCATAAGAGTAAAGGCAATTTGACTGAGAACATTTCTGCAAACTGGTTATGCAAGATAAAGATGAGCAAAACACTTGCTTTGTATCCTACACATGAGATTTTCATTCACTGTTTCACAACAGTATACATGATTGTTGTTAAGTGTGGATGGCAGCAGGAACTTGGGGGCAGCTGAAGACAGAGGGGGAAAAGCTTTCCATTTGCGCTTGAGCTCTATGCCTGAATAAAGCTGTTGGATGACCCAGGTAAAACACATCTTAAACCTGATCCAACCCATGTTTACTCAGAAATAAGTAACATTAGTTTTAGTAAATATGCATAGCATCATTTTAAACTAATTTGATTATCATCAGGAGAACAGTACTTGCTTCAGCTGGGGTCAGAAGAGGACTTATGGGTGGTTCTAAGCCATGTTCAGAAGGTCAGCTCAACTCAGGGACATTTAATTTGAGTTTTGAAGTGGTTATTTTGCCCACATTGAATAAGACGATCCTGAAGTCAGTTGTACTAACAAATATAGATTTAGGGTGTAGTGTGCCGATTTCAACTAAAGGTTATATAAGTAGACTTTTTACTTGCCTAAAGTTCAGTCATTACTTCCCCCTAAAATGTTGCCACTACTAGTAATGAAACCGTTCCCGGCACTTGGTTCTCATTGGTCTTACAAATCATGAAAGCCAATGATGAATAAGTACGTCTGTGGTTAGTTCTGCTTTGGATGCTCTAAAATTCTGCAGGATTTTGGCCTAACTTACCTTGTCTTCACTATTCATCATCTTTAAAAAGCTTACTTCAGTATCTGAGAACCAGGCTATTCCTAGAATGTGTGGAATGTTCTCTTAATACTTTGATCAACAAAGCTGATGTTCCTAAGACAATATTTCATAATGTTAGCTTTGCCAGTGGCAGAAAATGTTCTGTATCTGATCTGTCTTTTAACCACTCTGGACAATAATTCTGCACTCTGGACAATAATTCTGCACACAACAAAGGAAAGGCAAATGTTTATTGAGTGTGTGTATTTTGATATTGATTTCCTAGGCTCCATAATTTCAAGGGCTATGGGGATGTCAACTCAGAAGGCCTTCTGCTCTGTCCTGCATGCAGGTTGCAGGTCTATTTCAGTAGTAAGTAATCCCAGGGTTAGTGATCCACACTTCTTCCTGATGAGGACACAATCAAGGTGCATGAAGGATATACCCTTGAGCCCTTATAAGGTCCAACATCTAAGGTTTATATGAGAGAGATTAATCTAACTTCTGATATTTTGACCACATTTATGCAATGTGGTGGAGCTGTCCTCAGGGCCGGCTAGGACCGACAATATTCTCACCCGCTAGGTGAACTAGGCATTCGCAGCCTGTCCTGCAAAGACGAGGTGAGCCTAATTGTATATTATTTCCCATAAGTAAGAGTTAAGTAAAACTTGAGTCAAGTCCTGGATATACAACCCCATGGGTTTAGTATGTGTCTGTCTTTTCCTTAGAAGCTAACAAAAACATTAGTCTTTCTAGGGGGTTGCTGCCAGATGTTGCAAGAGCATTCCCAAAACAGAAATGAACTTGTCTGTGACAAACATTAAAAACTGTCTCCATCTCTCTCCTGAAAGCTGAACTATAGCATTGAGTATATGACATTTTCCAGTGGTCAAATCTAAACATGATGTATTTCCTAAGTAAGCACAACACTTTCTTCTGATTATGCCTTAATTGCCATTGTAATTGCTGTAGAGAATGTTGTTGTCTGTCTGTCATGTTGTTGTTCAGTTGCACAGTCGGGTCCGACTCTTCGCGACCCCATGGACCAGATCATGCCAGGCCTTCCTGTCTGTCATGGGCACCTCTCTAATATAGTTTGTGACATCTTTATTTATTTATCAAATTTATACCCCACCCTCCCAGCCAAGGTCAGCAACAGATGTCAAAATTCCTCCCTACTTAGTTGTACCCAGCAGATCAAGTAGGCTGTCTGTTTTTAAACATCATTCAGTTCTGAGGGTTTTTAGTGTTAGAGTTTGATTTTCAGCTAATGAAGGTTGAAAGGAAGCAGTAGAGTACGGATTTGTTTTATTTATTATTTATTTACAAAAATTTTATGCTGCCTTTCAACTCCATCAGGCTCCACAAAGTGACAAACAGAAAAACACATTCAAGTAGGCAGCCGTGTTGGTCTGAAGCAGCGGAACCAAGTTCCTTGAATAAAAAGGTACCACTGGACTCAAACTTTGTTCTATAAAAACACATTAAAACATTTGAACAACTAAAATTCAGTTGAAATAGACAATTAAATTAAAAACCCATAAACAAACCACACATTATGATCCCAGCAAGAATGTTTACGAATCAGGGCCACTTCCACATGAGGATTTTGTTTTGTGTGGTCAACTGGAGGCCCTTGCTTTTTGAGAGAGCTTCTATACATGGCTGGAGCTTTAAGACATTTCCACTAGCACATTGCTGGCTCACTGGCATGGGAAGGGCTTTGATTTGATTATATATAAATGTCACTATTTTTTATTTGTTTGCTGTTCTGTTATCTCTGTTGCAGTGTGTTCTAGGCACAGGGCAATATTTTGTTTGCACGCCATGGCAGGGAGAGCAAATGTTATATTCTGACAATCCAATTCAGATATGGAAAAACACAGACAAACATTTTGATTGCACATGCTGGCATCCAGGCAGGCAGTTCTGCAAATCTGGGGTTCACTTGCTCTCCTTCCATATATTGCAGTGTGTGCAATATATAATGTGTGTATGCAGTCTGTAATGATGGGCAGGTGGTGCAAACACAGATGAAACTCAAATAGGATGTGAGGGATCACTGGTAAGAATATAGCCAAGCTAATTCAGTGATATCAATATTCTTTAAAAGCACCTACAGGAAGGGCAATTTGGGATGGGGAATAACACTTTGGTCCCTGCTCTGTGTTCTTGATAAACCTCCCATACTGTTATTAGCCCCAATGTGGAAACAAAAGACAGTCAATCCCTTCTTTAATTAAACAAAGTGCCAAACATGATGGGGGAAGGCTCCTCATGCATTTATAGGAGTCCAGCTGGTAGACAAAACACATGTAGAGAAAACACTGAAACTGAGAAAATACTTCAATGAAGTTCAGTAATATGCCAGTGACTTGAAGTAAAGACTCCAGTAATATGAAATCTACACAAACTGATAATGGTCCAAGGAAGCAACACTTCTTATTTAATCAAAAACACTCCTATCAAAACCATGTTTTTGGGAAATAATTGAGAGGTGAGCAATCTTTTCTGTTTTTTCATATGAATTCATATTTCCACTTATTTTATTGTTGATCAATTAATTGTATGTGATCTGATCACATTAAGTAATATTAAGTCTTTCTCTTTAACGCCTTTTCGCTTAACTTAATACACTCTTCATTGTCTGGTACAACTGTCTACAGAGAAAGAAAAAGGCAAGAAAGAATATAGTCTCTTTCTGGACATGTTTCTTACAGAAAAGATTTCTACTACAGTCTTTCTAGGTCAGTGGACTGCAAAACATTTAATCAGAACTCAGTTTTCTTTTTCCCTCTTGGCCCACTGGTGATAAATGAAAGAAAGTCTGCTTTTAGAAACTCCTCACATCCCATTACTGAGAACTAAGATCAATTGTCAGAGACTAGCTTTCTTGGATATCTTTCATGTCTGACAATTTAGGCTTCTGACAAAAACTCTAGAATGTTAAAAGATACTTTTGCTGGTAGTATTTCAGAAATGCTTAAGACTTAACCCCTTCCTATGCATCTTCAATTGATGGATGCCTGGCTAGACATACTACAGCTGCTGTGTCTTGATAGGACTCATCTGCCCACTATGGCAGCCTTTAAGGGAAAGGAACGGTGGTAGCATTGAGCAGGTGGGAAGTATGAACTACCTAACAATTATAAAAATTAGAGCCATTTGAGGGGACCAAAAACTTGTTTGTTTTTTGCAAGAAGTTGGAGATGTCTTTTAAGATAGGCATTGGGAGGTCAGCAATAATACATGCTGTTTATCCACTTGAATTCATTTTCTCCTGAAACCTGCCAAGGAGTGGGTGAGATTTAGGTAAATAAAGAGATGTGACACACACAGCCTGCTGTTCAGCAGATTGTCTTTTATCTCAATTGGGACATGGTTTTCTTTTGGCAGCTTGAATTAACCAATGTGGTACATAGCATGTTTTCATTTTGTCTCTGATGCCCATGTGACATTGGTGGGGTTTTTTGGCTATATTGATTTTAACAGTGTTTAGATATAGAGGCGTACCTTCTATGACTTATTCTACTGAGAAAGCTGTCAAATTTGGGCCTGCTGTCCTGACTCCCCCTTTAGCTGTCTGACCTAAATCCTTGAGCTACTTTTCCAGTTCCTTGTAGTAGGAAGATAAGCTAGGGTTGCCAGCCCCCCACTATAGGGAGGGGATGCCCTGCCCCCACCACTGATCAGCTGGCTGGAGGCGGAACTTAACAGGAGCCATGTGTGTACCTCCTCTTTGTTGCAGGTCATCCTATTGTAGAGGAGGGTTGTATATCACAACATGTCTAATATATTTGCTGAAGAAAGTTTAATCCAGAGGTGTAAATGGGGTCTGTGCAGCCCCTAAGGGCAGGCTTCAGGGGGGAATGATTCCTTACCTCTCAATTCCTGTTGCACATGGCAACATCTCCAAATTCTTGTACCAAAAAACTCCACAAGACCTTAGTTCTAGGCACGTACCCATACTGCTTTGATTTTTACAAGGCTTAGTAGGTACACATCTACAGATTTTAAAGGCATTCAGTACTTCGGGGGGAAATTGGGGCATTTGGAATTTTAGGATTTAGGTAAGCTCTTTTCCCCACTTGCACTGTCTTCAAACAGCAATTGAAGGCAAGTTGTTTCATACTATTCCCCCCACACTAAGAATAAAATGCCATGCCCTCCATTTCTCTTTAAAAATGGCACACAGCAAACAGGAATCAAACTTAACACAAAGGAACTGGCTAATGACCATCAGGCACAAGTGTACCTGAGATCTGTACATTGTATAATTAT
>NW_015168662.1:122318-122451 GCF_001447785.1 Gekko japonicus | reverse complement strand
GTTTTTTGCAGCTGCATTAATTTTCTTCTCCAGAACGAATGCTGGGCCCAGTATAACCCCAAGGTTCCTGACCAAATTAGCAAGGGTCAGTTGAACCCCATCAAAGTAGGAAGAACAATGCCCTTCAAGACCT
>NW_015168662.1:119117-122123 GCF_001447785.1 Gekko japonicus | reverse complement strand
CAACAAGGTGCAGAATAATAACAGCAAGTGGGTGAAAATAAAAGAAATCAAATGCCCTTACATGTCTAAATATACTGTCCCTAGCTCACTATCTGCAGTGGCCTTAGATTACTCACCCTTCCCTCAGGATGAGGGTTTCTTCCTACAGCAGCTTTCCTTCTGGCTCTGCCCTCTGGGAAGAAGAACAGCTTCTGCTCTGGCACCAGCCCTTTTGTTCCCCAGCCCTCTTCTTCCCTATTGGTCAATTTTGGATCCAAAACCTCTCAGGGGCTTCTGGGAGTTGTAGGCCCAGCCTCACCTACTGCTAACCAGGCTCCCTGGGCTAGGGCTGTCAAGTGGGGGCGGGTGGCGGGTAAACCCCCGCTTCGGAGGCCCGATTTCCACCACCATGGAATTGGGCCCCGGAGGGAACTCCGCCCCCCCCCCGAAGCACAGTGTGGCTGCGTCACTTTGCAACCCTACCCTGGGCCTAGTAGGCCTTTTGTGGCACAGCCCAGATCATGACACCTCTGCTTGTCAGGGTCCGGGCCCTGGGGGGGACTCCGCCCCCCCAAAGCACAGCGTGACTGCTTCACTTTGCAACCCTACCCTGGGCCTTTTGTGGCACAGCCCAGATCACGACACCTCTGCTTGTCAGGGTTTGGTTTCTATTTGTTCTCTCTTACCCATTTAACCACAGCAGTCATGTAGTGGCTCAAGACCTCTACCACATCCCTGGGAGATTCAGACAGAGTGTTATAGAGCTGGGTGTCATCAGCATACTGATGGCATCCAGTTCTGCTAAGGGCTTTACATAGGGATTGAATGGCATGGGGCATAAGACTGAACCCTTTGGAACCCCACAGCACCCCACACTGATGATAACTGGCCACTTTTCAAGCCCAGTCCATAAGGAATGATTTAAACAAATCCAAAGCATATCCCCTGATACTGACTGCTGCTGCACGTGCCCCTCTTCCTGACCTGATAACTTTCTAGCAAAGTCAGGTGTTCAATCTATGCATAGATAAATGGCCAGGCACTCGGATTAGAACTTTATGGTCATAGCCTGAGATCTTTAAAAGGAAAAAAAAGATTATTTACTAACATCTCTATTAGCTAGGAGAACAGCAGCATAGGAAAATATTATCAGAACATTAGCAGAAGTTTTACAGAAACTAACAAAAAAGGAACAAAAACTGTGTGACTAACTAGGTGGTTGTACAAGTGTTGGTCTACATTAGAGCACTTATATTCGAATCCAGTAGCACCTTAGAGACCAACAAGAGTTTCAGGGTATAAGCTTTCAAGAGTCGAAGCTCCCTTTGTCGACACTGATGAAGGGAGCTTTGGATTTTATGCCTTGAAACTCTTGCTGGTCTTTAAGATGCTACTGGACTTGAATCTAATTGCTCTAGGTTCTACAAGTCACTGGTTTTCTTTGACATTCCTTTCCAAGGAATATATGAGCATGAATTTATTTGCCTGGTACAAGTTTCTGTTAATAACATGCCTATCCTTTCTAGAGGAGATAATCAAGCCATTCTTCATCAGTTCCTCCCTCCCCAAGTTTTGCAAAATTGTATCCCTTACCCAATAGATCCTCCAAGTCAAACTGGTTTTAGCAAACTGATAGGACAAATTGGATTGATTTTCTAAAAAACAATTTTTTGATGAGTGGACTGACTCCTGTTGACCTTGTTTGATTTGCTGGGTTGTTGCAGATGCTCTTCCTCAAAACTGGCCTTTTCTTTCTGCTTGTAAAGTCATCAAGATTTCTGACTTCCTGAAAACTTTGGCAAGTATCACTATACTACCCACTGGGAGGTGTGTGTTGCTTCAAGACAGCAACTAGAAGCGATAGCAGAATATGAGACCTAAAGGTGTTTTCAGATCTTTATATGGGATAGTTTAGTTTTAAATTAGAATATCTGCCACCTGCACTCTAGCCTTATTCCTTCATGCTTCATCTGCCCAATTATCAAATCCCCTGCTACAGTGAGAGCATTCTGCTGTGCTAAGGGATTAACTGAACCCTCAGATATGGAATGTGCAGTGCTCTGCATCTTGTAAAATACAATAACATGCACAGCAGTCAGTTTTATCAAGCACGCAATGATACTCTCTCACAAACTGAGTAAATGAGTTCCCAAACATCATCAAGGGGGGGAAAGTGCTGTGCCCAATACAGCAAAGCACAATTGTGTCTGATGGAACTGTAGACACCTACAACACAAGGAGGGGGGGGAAACATAAGGCTCTGGCCTTCTTGCATCATGCTGAAATAGTTAACAATGTGGTAAGCAAGTTGACTTCTGTATAGGACAGTACTTCAGGCAGAAATTTAAGGACTCTGAAGTTTGGAAACTTGAACCAACACAAGCTATACTAAGGTAACTTTTATAATTTATTTAGCAAATTTGTTATTACACCCTTCTGGTCCAAAATGAGTACCCAGATGGTCATAATGCAACAGATAAAAATAACCATATATAATAAAATATAAAATTGAAAAAAAACATAGAGAATATAAAAATAAATAAATTGATGCATAAAAGCATCACTAAATGCAGTAGATAATTGCCTGGCAATGAGACCAGCCCGAACTTATAAGGGCCACTCACCTCAACTGAGGCAAGACATATGTGGCTGGCAGCCACTTCAGCCAGGCCAGGACACCCCAAAACAGACAGAGCAGGGCTGCAGACTCTGGGCTATGCAGGGGTCATTTCAAGCTGGAATGAGTAGGAATGGCGTTCCGGGAGTAGCAACATTTCCCCTCCTCCCTTGCAAGCAAACACACACACAAACTCTCCCTTCCCGTTGCTCCTCCCCAGGGCAACCAGTACCATCCAAGAGCAGCTTGCTCTGTATTCCTCCTCTAGCATTGCAGCTTCCTCTCTTCAGCATCTATTTCCTGCTTGGGAGAGGAGAGAATGCAAACCTTCCTTTGATTGGCTGAGAGCTCCTCCCCTCCTCCTCTGGGGAAGAAGGTGAGGGAAACAGCGGGGGGGGGGGAATGGAGCC
>NW_015168662.1:106044-119069 GCF_001447785.1 Gekko japonicus | reverse complement strand
ATTCCCTTTTGCATTTCTAACAGATGGGGGAGACCTAACAGTACAGCTTGCATTCCTTATTAGTGAAAGGGAGCAAGAGTCCAGCAGCACCTTAAAGACTAACAAAATTTGTGATGCGGCATGAGCTTTCATGAATCACTGCTCACCTCTTTATATACAGCTGGAATGTGAGCCCATCTGTCCTTATATCTTGGAGAGTGAAGTGATTTCAGATGCCAAATGAGAATAGTAGGCATTGTTAATGAGAGAAACAACCTAGGTCTCAGTTCAGTCCAGGAGTTTGCATTGTCTTGAGCTTCATTATCAGTTGCAATTCAGCAGTCTCTCTTTCTAATCTCCCTTTGAAATTCCTTTGTTAGAGAACTGCTACTCTTAGGTCAGCAACTGAATGTCCTGGAAAGTTAAAATGTTCCCCCACTAGTTTTTTAATGTTGTGGTTTGTAATAGCAGTAGAAAAACTAAGAGTCCAGTAGCAGAGACACTTTAAAAATTTCCTTTTGCCCTGTGTGCAGCCCAGAAAGAACATTGGCAAGAAATGTGCACTCTGTACATGTTCATGCTCTTCATTTTGCTGTTACTTGCTCTTCATTTTGCAGTTACTTAAAATGGTGTGGTACAGTTTCAAAGGAACAACTAACTGGGATGTAGAATGACAGGATTGCCCATTGGAAACAATGGGAGAGGCTTGAAGGCCCATTGGAGATAATGGGAGCCAGGAATGCCAATTGACTTGCGTGGGCTCCACTGAAATACATTGCAACACAAAAAAAGTTGCAAAGAAAATGTGGAATGGTTTTTCCATTAAAGTCTTTGGGCCCAGATAGGCTACTCTGGGACTGGAATGACAGCCCCCAGAGTGGAAAGACAGTCCCTAAGAATAGAATCTGTGTTCTGGTACTGGAATGACAGTCCCCAAAGTGGAACGATGATCCCTAGCAATAGAATCTGTGCTGTGGGACTAGAGTGTGGAATGACAAGACAGCCTCTGTGACTGGAATGACAGGTTGCAAAGTGGAATGACAGCCCCTTGGAATAGGCTCAGTGCTCTGGGACTTGTACTCACTTGTAGGATATGAGTTCAAAGTGAGAAGAAGATAGCTGCTACTCCTGTCTTGTCATTAATTGTAGAGTTGTTGACTTTATAATAAATGTTTGTTATATTGAAACCAATTAACATCTTGACTATTTTCTTTGTGCTTTTGAAGCAGTTTTTCCCCAGGTAGGCTTGCCAGCTCTAAGCTGGGAAATACCTGGAGATTTTTGGGGTGGAGCCTGAGCAGTGGGTGTTGCCTTCTGACACACTTCCGGTGATGTCGGGGTGTGTGGCATATGCAAATGAGTTATGATAATGAGTTATGCTAATGAGCTCCTGCACCTCTTTTTCTACAAAATGACCCCTGGGGCTAAGTAATATAGTTTGACTGATCTCAAGTCGTAGGCTGGCAAGTGTGGTTGGAGATAGTCATTTATGTTATTTCAACCTAAATCATTTAGAGCCTTAAAGGTGTATTGAAGTGTTTTGAAATAATTGTAAAAAAAGCCTTTAGTGGTCCCTTCAAGCCTTTAGTGGTCCCTGCTGGTCTACAAATTACCAAAAGCAGGAAGAAGTTTGTGAATAACAGTTTACAGTGGTTCTGCTCTTCCCTGGATTGCCTTGATGTTCCAAGACAAAGTTAATCTTGAGCCCAGTATCCTTAAAACTGGTTATATGTTTGGTCAAATGACCATAACAATAAAGAACTGAACTGAGCCCAGTACCCCGCTGAGCAGCTGTGTGCCCGTGCAACCAGATGAACCTTTTAAATAATCAGCATCACCTAGATTTGTAGCTGTGTAGTCTGAAACATCTGTTCAAGAACTGATCACAAGATTACCTAACTCAGGCCCCGGTCACACGGGCCGGATATCGCGGGGGGGAGGCGTGGCTGTTTGCCCCGCAGCGAAATAATGCATGATTGCGCGATCAGGCGTCCCCTTGCGGTCCCGTCGAGGTCCCGTGGTTAGGGGAGAGGTGCCGATCACACAACGCACCTAAGAAGTGGCGCAGCATGGCAAACGGGGTTGTGTTGTTTTTTTTAACCTGAAGTATGCGCATGCCCCGTTGGGTGCCTGTGCGCATCCCTGCAGACTTTGGGGGGGGGGAAACCTTTTCGCAATGGGGCACCGGAAATGCGATCAGACGCCCGCCCTTGCCCCACGGTTTCCGGAAACTAGTACCTCCGAGGTACTAGTTTTTTACCGCACGTCTTCGGTGGGAAGCCTCGGGTGAACCATGGGAGCTCTACGCTTCCCAGATGTGGCTGTGAGATCGTGTCCGAAAAATCCGCCTATCTTCCCTCTAGCGTGGCTAATGCTCTGTGTGACCGGGGCCTCATTTCATCATCAGTCACTGAGAGCATACTGAATAGTAAGTCTCAACAACAACAAAAAAGCACACAAATTTTACCATAGGCCCTTAAAAATTGGAGGCAGTGGCAGCAACTGACAGATGATAGGGTGAAGGAGAGGTGGGAAAGTCTAATTGTGAGAAAATAAGCATAATCATGTGAATGGTCATATCTGAATTCACTCAGATGCATCTGAACAGCTTGCTGAACAATCAGCTCTGAACATAAATTGAATCAGCAGGTGTTTGTGCATAATTAGTACAGATAGCTTAGGGCAGTTGTGTTTGTGTACATGAAGCTAATGAATAATAGACAATTTAAAATGCAAATTCAAATACTGAATTGCTTTAAAGACTCAGATCTGCATTAAAATATTTTGTCTCACAGGATGGGCATCAAGATTTGAATTTAAAAACAATATTTTAGAATTACCAGCATAAATCTCAAACCACATCAGTTGTTACCATGAGATGACAGATTTATTTCAGTCCTTTCCAAATAGAAGTGCCCATGGGGGGATCTATATTATTGATGCCTGCATTAAAGGAATAAGCTTTTGTGTGCAAGCACACTTCCTCAAATACAGTGAAATAGATTTTCCTCAACCATGACATATAGGAAGAGTGAGGGGGTTGGAAGTTAGTTGTCAGCAGGGGTCATTTCCTGCGGGAGCACACAGGAGCGGAGCTCCAGCAGTAAGGAGCCCAGGGGGCGGGCACATGCAACAAGCCCCACCCCTTGCTCTCAGCAGCCCTCAGTTGGGCCACAAGGAGCAAGAATCAGCCAGGTAAGTTGCAGAGCCCCTCCCCGACCCACCTTCAGGTACAAGCTCTCCCTCCTCTGTGAGGGCAGATCTGCATGTCCCCCCCCAATAGCTAGCAATCCAAAACAGTCCAGTGGAGCCTGAACGGTAGGTGTTGCCTTCAGGGGGTGTGGCATATGCAAATAAGTTATGCTAATAAGTTATTCTAATGAGCTCCTGCACCTCTTTTTCTACAAAATGACCCCTGGTTGTTAGGAACCCCCCACCCCCTCTCTTCCTGTAGGAAACGATTGATGAAATTCTGTTTCACTGTATCTGAGGAAGTGTGCTTGCACACGAAAGCTTATACCTTGAATAAAATTTTGTTGGTCTTAAAGGTGCCACTGGACTCAAAACTTTGTTCTACTGCTTCAAACCAACACAGCTACCCACCTGAATCTGCATTAAAGGAAGGAAGAATAACATTGTCATATTTTGTGCATACTGTTAGGTTCTTGGCTTTCCCCCCCTATGTATGTAGTCCAAGAGAATACTATAGGTCTCTGCTTCTTTGAATGTAACCTTCAGTTTTATTTATTTATATTTTAGCAAAACAGTGGGGTACAAAAACAAGTGAAAAAAGAAAAATGGGTTATACAACATAATTACATTTGTCAAAGACAATCATGTAGTACATAGGAGAGAGAATATTTTCCCTTTCATCCCCTTCATTATAATTTTAAGGTATTATCTATAAAATACACTAATTCTTATTTCTGTTGGTGAACAATTGCATTCATCATATGTTTTAAGTTTCAAACTGCATAACTAATCTGTTTTTACTTACAACACTGCTTTCATCATTACTATGTATCCAACATGTATTTTCACCACTTCTACATATTCATTAGAACCTTTATTAGATAAGTAGTATGTCACGTGATCCACTGGAGAAGGAAATGGCAATCCACTCCAGTATCTTTACCAAGAAAACCCCATGGACGGTAACAAAAGGCTAACAGATATTACACCAGAAGATGAGCCCCTCAGGTCGGAAGGTGTCCAATATGCTACTGAGGAAGACCAGAGAGCAAATACAAGTAACCCCAGAAAGAGTGAAGCAGCTGGGCCAAAGCCAAAAGGACGCTCAGCTGTGGATGTGTCTGATGGTGAAAGGAAAGTCCGATGCTGTAAAGAACTTTGGAATCTGGAATCTAAGATCTATGGATCAAGGTAAGTTGGATGTGATAAAAATGAGATGGCAAGACTGAACATCGGCATATTGGGAATCACTGAACTAAAGTGGACAGGAATGGGCAAATTTAACTCAGAAGACCACTATATCTACTACTGTGGCCAAGAATCCTGTAGAAAAAATGGTGTGGCCTTTATAGTCAACAAGAGAGTAAGAAAGGCAGTAATGGGAAACAATCTCAAAAATGACAGAATAATGTTGGTTCAAATCCAAGGTAAACCATTCAACATCACACTAATCCAAGTCTATGCCCCAGCTGCTGATGGAGAGGAGGCTGAAGTGGACCAGTTCTATGAAGACCTACAACACCTTCCAGAACTAAAACCAAAAAAGGATGTCCTTGTCATCATAGGGGACTGAAATGCTAAAGTAGGAAGGCAAAAGGTAACTGGAATAACAGACAAGTTTGGCCTTGGAGAACAAAATGAAACCGGACAAATGCTAACAGAGTTTTGTCAAGAGAACACACTGGTCATAGCGAACACCCTCTTCCAACAACTGAAGAGGAGAATCTACACATGGACATCACCAGATGGGCAACACTGAAATCAGATTGATTATTTCATTTGCAGTCAAAGATGGAGAAGCTCTATAGGAGCTGATTGTGGCTCAGATCATGAGCTACTCATTGCAAAATTCAGACTTAAACTGAAGAAAGTTGGGAAGACCACTAGGCCATTCAGGTTTGACCTAGATCACATCCCTGATGAATATACAGTGGAGGTGAAGAATAGGATTAAGGGACCAGATGTGGTAGACAGAGTGCCTGAAGAACTATGGATGGAGGTTTGTGACATTGTACAGGAGGCAGCAATCAGCACCATCCCAAAGAAAAAGAAATGCAAGAAAGCAAAGTGGCAGACTGGTGAGGCAGAGGAAAGAAGAAAAGCGAATGGTGAAAAGGAAAGATTTACCCAACTGAATGCAGATTTCCAGAGAACAGCAAGGAGAGATAAGCAGGCCTGCCTGAATGAACAATGCAAAGTAATAGAGGAAAACAATAGAATGGGAAGGAAAATTGAAGAAATCAAGGGAAAGTTCCATGCAAAGCTGGCCATGATAAAGGACAAAAATGGTAGGGACCTAACAGAAGTGGGAGAGATTAGGAAGAGATGGCAAGGATAAACAGAATAACTATACAAGAAGGACCTCAATGTCCTTGACAACCACAATGGTGTGATCACTGACCTTGAGCCAGACATCCTGGAGTGCAAAGTCAAATGAGCCTTAGAAAGCATTACTAACAACAAAGCTAGCAGAGGTGATGGTATCCCAGCTGAGCTATTCAAAGTCTTAAAAGATGATGCTGTTAAAATGCTGCACTCCATATGCCAGCAAATTCGGAAAATGCAACAGTGGCCACAGGATTGGAAAAGGTCAATTTACATTCCAATCCTAAAGAAGGGCAATGTCAAGGAATGTCTAAACGATCACATAATTGCACTCATTGCACATGCTAGCAAAGTCATGCTCCAGATCCTACAAGCTAGGCTTCAGCATAGGAAAAGGAGTACGACAAGGATGTATATTGTCACCCGGCTTCTTTAATTTATATGCAGAGTACATCATGCAAAATGCTGGCCTGGATGAATCACAAACTGGAATTAAGATTGTCGGGGAAAACATCAACAACCTCTTGCTAAGGTTGAAAGAGGACAGCACAAAAGTTGGCTTGAAATGCAACATCAAAAAAACAAAGATCATGGCACCTGGACCCATCACTCCTTGGCAAATAAAAGGGGAAGTCATGGAAGAAGTGACAGAATTCCCATGGCGGCAGTGGCACTCCTGCTAATACTCAGGACTCGGTACTTCCCTGCCAGCATGCATCTCGACGGTGGGTGCCTAAGTCTCTGCGGAGCCACTCCCTTAGCTGAACTACCTGCAGAGGTGAGTCACACGGGCTCCCTGATTGAACCTGTGCCTCCTTGGCTGCTGCAGGACCAGGTGCGGGGTTTACCAGGTCAGGCACTGGCAAGCTATCGACTTCTGAGGAGTCAGAGAGGCTGGATTCTTGTTCTGGCAATGCTGGCACCTCTGGCTGTGATGCCAACTCAGGCGGGGACTCAGCACCGTTGTCGTTGCTCATGAGAGTTAGACAGTGTTATCATTATCGATGCAATGAACATGAAGTTGAGCAAGCTCTGGAGGACGACGGAGGACAGGAGGGCCTGGTGTGATATGGTCCATGGGGTCAAAAAGAGTTGGACTTGACTGTGCGACTGAACAAAATATCACAGTGTAAAAGAAGTCCATTATATATCTCATATAGAGAACCAATTTATATTCAGGAAATTTTGGAACATATTTTAATTCTACTTCTACTTCATTACCATACATTTGTATATAATATATATTTTCTCACTTTAAGTTTGTCTCCTGCTAACATAATGCACATAATACACACCCCAGCTTTCCAAAATTTCGTAGTAGACCTGTTTCTCAAATAGGCTGTTAATTTTGCCATTACTGCATATTCAGCAAGCTTATTTTCCCATTCTTCTAAACATGGACAGATGTCCAGTTTCCGTTTTGCTGCATAAATAGTTCTACCTGCTGTCACCATATATTTGAATAGCTCTTCTAAAACTTTTGGTAATTAGTTAGGCAGAATACCTAATAGTATGCTCTTGACTTCCATTGGGAATTTAAACTTTAATGTATTCTGCATTTTTCAGTGTATTTCTTCTCAATATATTTTTGCTTTTGTACAAGTCCATCACATATGGACTAGTTCCAGCATTTTCCTTTGTAATTTTATGTGCTTTCTCAATGTCCTTTGGAGTTATATACCATCTGAAAAATGTTTTGTACTAATTTTCTATTAGTGTCTGGCTGACTGTAAATTTGATATCTTTTCCCCATAGTTGTTCCGAGTATTGCATACATATCTGTTTTTAACATTTTGCATCCACTTAATCATACTTTTTTCACTTGTTCATCTTCCATTTCTATCTGGAGTAAAAACTTATATATCCATTGTAGTATACGCTCTTTTGTTTTATAATCAGCTGCTCAAATTCAGTCACATCTCTTAGAACTCCACCTTCAATACTCATTATCTCCTTATGTCTTGAGACTAATTGATAATATAGCAACCACTGAATTCTTTACACCTTCATCATTAATATCTTACCAAGACTTAATTTTCCCATTTATAAACATGCCATATGTTAACAAATCAATTTTATTTCTCATATTCTTATCATAATGAGCTTCTATTGAGGCCATAAGCAAAGAGTCTGAGGGGCTCAATAAATTCCAGCATGTAAACCGTATTATCTGTCTTTGCCACTCTTTCAATATTCTTTTTTCTATGTATATGGGTAACATTTGGAACAAAAAAATTAGTTTTGGCAGCACATTCATTTTAATTGTAGACATTCTTCCCAGTCATGAGTTTTAGTTTTCCCATCTTAATAAATTTGCTTGTTTCAATTTCAAAATTTTCTGATAGTTATTTTTTAAAAGATTACAGTTTTATCAAGTCATGTTTATTCCCAAATATTTAATAGGGTTGGTAGCATTGAGCACTTTGTGCTCTTTATAATCTCTTCTTCTTGTTGTTGTGTTAAAAATTTCATTATCATTTTTGTTTGTTTTTTCTATTAAAATATAGCCTAATAGGGATCCAAATTCTTCAATATATTCAATTACATATTGCAACAATTTCTGGAGATTCAAGACTGTCTTCATAATTTTCATTGTGAATTCTACATCATCCACTTTTATTCCCTTAATTCTGTCATCTTGTCTAATTTTTATAGCTAAAATCTCTTTTGCTAGGATAAATAATAAAGGACGTCTCTGACACAATCCTTTTTCAATTGAAATGGCTTCTTTTGCCCATTAATTAAATTTTTTGCTTTCTAGTTCAAGTATATTCTATGCATCCAGCTCCAAAATGCAGGACCACAGCCCACATTTTGTAAAACATTCAATGAGAAAGGCCATATTAAATTGTCAAACACTTTGTCTATTCTTTGAGTCAAGCAGATTCAAAAGTGGTTCTTCCAAATTTAGACAGTCACATGTGACACTCTTTAAAGAAAGCATCAATACCACATGAGAAAAATCAATACCAAATGAGAAGCAAAGAAATGCAGAGATGCTTTATCTGCATCTTGAAATAGAAATGCTGTTTTCTTTCTCTTCTTATTCACAAATTTGATTGCATCTATTATAAATTGTATATTAGCGTTCATGTAGCTCTTTGGTACAAAACCTGTTTGGATAGAGTGCATTAAATTCAGTATGCATTTTCTTAATCTTTCTGCCATTATTGTGGCAAAAATTTTGTCGTCTATATTCAACACATAAATAGGTCTAAAAAACTGTGGTAGCACCCTGACCTGGATGGCCCAGGCAAGCCTGATCCTGTCAGATCTCAGAAGTTAAAACAGGGATGACCCTGACAGTTACTTGGAAGGGAGACCTCCAAAGAATGCCAGGGCTGGGATGCAGGGGCAGGCAATAGCAAGCCACCTCTCTGAAACGTCAAAGCCTGACTAGGGGTCACTAGTAGTCAACCATGACTTCCAGACATACACACACACACAAAATACAATAAATAAATAACCTGTGGTAGTGATGCATCACGACCCTCTTTATGTATTAGCATTATACACACCTCTTGCCGCATCAGGGGAATTGTATTTTTTCCCTTTATATTGTTCATAACTTTTTGTAGCAGTATTATTAATACTGCTAAAAAAATTATTACACGTTGCTGTCCATCCATCCGATTCTGGTGCCTTATCCTTCTTTATGTTCTTTATCGCTTGAGAGATTACCTTCAGTTTTATTAAGAAGCTGAAGAAACATATTGTCCATATTAATAAAATTAAATTCATTGTAGCAACAAATACGTATGAAACCAAGGTGCTGCTTTTCTTTGTACATTATGCCAAAATAAAGCTGACACATTGCCTACAAAATAGCTTCTATTTAAGCTACAGGAAAAAAAAGAGCATGTGATATTGATGCTTTCTTAAATGGTGTCAAATGTGACTGCCTAATTTGGAAGATCCAAGTTTTTGAATCTGCTTGACTCAAGAGAAAATAAATGAAAATGAAACAATATTAATTTGCATTTTGCAAATATTGATGGAGCGACATTGTCAAACACAATTTAGTGAATAGCATAATACACTGCATACTACTGATCCACGGTGTATGCTTTTGGAACATGCAGGCACATATACACACTCATCTTACCAATTAGCCTACAGGGCCAATATGCCCAGAGTGAGGGACATGAGCATGGAACAGACTCCACCTGATGTTCTATAAGAGTATATAAACTCACAAAGAAGAAATATTTTCCCTGGTACATGATAACTGTAGGTACTTTAATGAAGAGTGCTGAGCATCTCAGAAAGGAGAAGGCTGGTCTACCCTATAGAGATGTTATATTCCAATGCTCCCTCTAAGCTGTGGAGTCTTGTGAGCAAAAAATCTACTTTGTGAGCTACTGGCATTAAAGTTGTGAGCGAGCCATTTGGCTGCTGCATGAATTAGTTTGCTCTGGAGCCATATTTCCTGAGCTATGACAAAAATGTGTGAGCCAGCGGCTAAAAAACTGTGGGCTAGTTCACTCTAACTCAGCTTAGAGGGAACACTGGTTATGACATATTTTACTACCCTTCCTGCAAATTCTTCAATAGTGCAAGTGGTTCTCAACTTTTCCATTTTATCATCACACCCACTCTGTGAGTAGGTTAGGCTGAGATATGGCATCCAGTGAACTTCATGGCTGATTTAGGTTTGAGTCCTACCCAGTCCTAGCTCAACATTTAAATCACTACACCACACACTGGCTTTCAATCCAGTGGTGTGTACGGCTCAGCATAGAATCAAGCTCTTAGTATTTAACTTTGTCTATTTTTGGAATTATCTTGTCTTTCTTCTAACTTTGACTAAGTAATTGGTTAAATATAGATCCAAAAATTAATTTAGAATTTATTCAAAGATGGGTAGTTATAAAATCTGAATAACTTATTTAAAATGTTACATAAAGAAAGGTTTAGACTGAAACATGTTTCATCCCTGTCATTAGTAATTCAGACACATGATGTGCTTTCTGGCCATAAACTCTGCATAAGGAAGAAGATATGGTGAGGAGAGTCAGTACAAGGGATCAGTTTTAACCGTTCCTGGCAGAATTTCTCTTGAGATTCTCAAAACTTCAGGTCACAGAATAAGTACCATATGCTGCACAGCTGGCATGTTCGTAAAGGTTCTTGTCATTTTAAAAGGATGATGCCATCTCTGACATTAACTAAGAATGTATTTATTATCTTATCATTGATTGTACTGACAGAACCTTTTGAATATATCCACAGCCATTTGGGTACTAATGTGACATTGAACTCAAATTTACCATGAGATGTGTACAGATACAAGGCTCATCTGATTTCATGTGAATAAAATTCTCATCTGGTAAAGTGGATGCATCTGTTATAATGGAAACCAGATAGTACAGTATGGTTAGGAGGGGGGGGGGAGGAACTATGTGCAAGGGAGAGTAGTTTATTTGACCTTTTAGCTCCCAAAATGTTCTGCAATGAGAGTCATCAGGGGATCTCAGTCAGAAAATTCTCTGGCTACCACCCCTCTTTGTCCAGGATGGAAGAAGTGTCTGACTGAGATTCCATGACAAAGCTCATTGCAAAACGCATTGGGATCTGAAAGGTCAAATAAACTAATCTTCCTTGCACCTTGCTCCTCCTTTTTTCTTCCTACTCATCAGTGCAGCCTTATTTTCTTCCCTAGTACATTATGGTTAATACATACATGGATGAATTTCACAATTAACAAAAATTGTGAGGAATATGGGTTAATTTAATCCTTGTGTCTGTGTAAAACACACACCCATCTAACCACGTGTGGGACAAACTGTATGTCAATGGTAGATAACACCAGAGATTTCTTATAGCCAAATTTCTGTCCTGATATAATCCCAGGCTTCAGCTGATAGGCTTTAGATAACAAGGGTAAGAAACACATCTGCTTCAGCACCTAGCCAAAATGACACAATGGACATTTCCCATCCTTTTCTGCTACAGAATACAAGCCTAATAATCTGTTGGACACGGATCTTTAATGCATCTAATGAGGAGCATAATCAAGACATACAGGACCATCATAAACAGGTCTATTGAGACTCCTACTGAAGTTCACTCAATGAAGCTGACTCTTGGGAGAGTTCTCTTAGCATTGCACTGTTAATTTAAATACCAGCTTTCAAATAATATGTGATCATAGTTTCACCTCTGTATATTAGGCAACCTTGCTTTTGGTTACATGGTTTTTTTTTTTTTTTGCCTGTATGCTGTTTTGTGTTTCTCATCCAGTAACTGTGTGATTGATTTTGACCCCTTAACAGAGGACAACTTTTTAAAAAGATAAAGTACAGAATAAATACTGAATGTACAGTTATTCACTCTTAATGCAAAGAAGTACAATTCCACAAACATTTAAAATAAAGACTTTGTGAGAATGTAAATGGGAGCTTTCCTTTCACCATCAGACACACCCACAACTGAGCTTCCTTTCGACTTTGGCCCAGCCGCTTCACTCTTTCTGGGGTTACTTGTACTTGCCCTCTGCTCTTCCTCAGTAGCATGTTGGACACCTTCTGACCTGAGGGGCTCATCTTCCGGCGTGATATCTTTTAGCCTTTTGTTACTGTCCATGGGGTTTTCTTGGCAAAGATACTGGAGTGGGTTGCCATTTCCTTCTCCAGTGGATCACGCTTGGTCTGAGTTCTCTGCTGTGGCCTGTCCGTCTTGGGTGGCCCTTCACGGCATAGCCCACAGCTTCATCGAACCGCTCAAGCCCCCTCGCCACGACAAGGCAGTGATCCAACAGGGGGTTTGGCAAAGATACTGGAGTGGGTTGCCATTTCCTTCTCCAGTGGATCACGCTTGGTCTGAGTTCTCTGCTGTGGCCTGTCCGTCTTGGGTGGCCCTTCACGGCATAGCCCACAGCTTCATCGAACCGCTCAAGCCCCCTCGCCACGACAAGGCAGTGATCCAACAGCAAAAAATGTCCTCATCATCATAGGGGACTGGAATGCTAAAGTAGGAAGTCAAAAGGTAACCGGAATAACAGACAAGTTTGGCCTTGGAAAGCAAAATGAAGCAGGGCAAAGGTTAACAGAGTTTTGTCAAGAGAACACACTGGTCATAGCGAACACCCTTTTCCAACAACCTAAGAGGCGACTCTACACATGGACATCACCAGATGGGCAGCACTGAAATCAGATGGACTATATAATTTGCAGTCAAAGATGGAGAAGCTCTATCCAGTCAGTAAAAACAAGACCCGGAGCTGACTGTGGTTTAGATCATGAGCTACTCATTGCAAAATTCAGACTTAAACTGAAGAAAATTGGGAAAACCACTAGGCCATTCAGGTTTGACCTAGATCGCATCCCAGATGAATATACAGTAGAGGTGAAGAATAGATTCAAGGGTCTGGATTTGATAGATAGAGTGCCTGAAGAACTATGGACGGAGGTTCGTGACATTGTACAGGAGGCAGCAATCACCACCATCCCAAAGAAAAAGAAATGCAAGAAAGCAAAGTGGCTGTCTGATGAGGCTTTACAAATAGCAGAGGAAAGAAGGAAAGCGAA
>NW_015168662.1:103113-104559 GCF_001447785.1 Gekko japonicus | reverse complement strand
GATCGAAGGTCAAAGAAGACGGGACGGCAAAGGATGAGATGGTTGGACAGTGTCATCGACGCAACGAACATGAAATTGAGCCAACTTCAGAGGACAATGGAAGACAGGAGGGCCTGGCGGGAGCTGGTCCATGGGGTCGCGAAGAGTCGGACTCAACTGTGCGACTGAACAACAACAACAACAAATGGGAGCTAGTGACATATAACAGTTCATAATGTGAAAGTTATCTCCCTGAAGATCATTTCACTCTGCTCTTCCTTGTAGTAAGTGTTGTTGTTTCTTCTTCATAAATACTGTCTCTAGTTGAGTGGTTTAGCAAAATAAAGACAGATGGCACAGGATTATCTTTAACGCTTCTTGAGCAGCAGTGCAGTCCTTAGATTTTCCTGATGCATTTGCTAGAGCCTTGTCCAACAGAATTTTGTTCTAAGCAAGCCATGGTCCCCTTATGGAATAGCAAACTAAAAGGAAATTGTGATTTATGAGTTTTATCTTACTGGAAGCCAGATTCCTGCACAAGCTGGTCCTCGTGAGTCTAAGGGTCAAACTCAATATGGTGGTAACAGCCACATTGATTTCAGTGTCTGCCCCATTCTGATATAAAGCTTTACCCTGTGCCAGCTCCATGCAATCCATCCTTCAGGCACTTTTATCCCAGCCAAGGCTGCTATGTTACTGTGATAACGGGCTGGGAGAAAAGGTTCCTACTGTGTAAGGTAAGAGAGGTGAGAGTTCAACCATGTATTCCTTTTGATTTAAATATCAGCCCTCCCTAATACTTTTTACATGAATGGAGTAGACATGCAACTAAAAGACAGGGCTGCCACCATTTCATGAAATTGGACCCGAAAAACATCATGGGGCTAATTTTCTTTCTCTGTTGCAATACATGGTGCAGACTTTGCATGGACTGACATAACACATGACCCTAGAACCAGGGGTCTTTGGGTGCCTGAGCACGCCGAAGCACCGCTCTGGCAGCCCAGGAGCCCGTACTAATGGCGGCAGTGGCAAGCCCCGCCCCCAGCTCTCCACGTTTCGGCTTGGGGAACAGCAGGACAGCCCCGCCGCCGCGTCCCTCGGACCTGCGCAGGAGCACTGCAGCTCGGGGGATGGCAGGAGAGCCCCGCCGCCACTTCCCCCAGGCCCATGCAAAAGTGCTATGGCTCAAGGGAGGCCGGAGAGCCCCGCTGCTGCGTCCCCCGGGCCCGCGCAGGAGCGCTGCGGCTTGGGGGATGCTGGGAGAGCCCCAGCCCCGTGTTCCCCAGGCCCGCACAGGAGCGCTGCAGCTTGGGGATGCCAGGAGAGCCCCGCCCCCGCATTCCCCCAGGCCCATGCAGGAACGCTGCAGTTTGGGGGAGGCCGGAGAGCCCCGTCCCCATGGCTCACACAGGAGCGCTGTGGCTCGGGGATGCCGGGAGAGCCCTGCCGGCAGCCCAGGAGCTC
>NW_015168662.1:91856-102666 GCF_001447785.1 Gekko japonicus | reverse complement strand
CCTTCCCTTTATTAAAATCTTTAATACACAAATTGCTATACATGTGGGGGTTCCATAACTAGCAAAAACATCCTCTTGCTAGCACAGAGCAAATGTGTGTATATATAAATATCTGACATCGTAAGCCTGTGTATACAGAGGCTGAGACTCAGACCAACACTTGAAAGAATGAGGAAGGATCAGCTTTCCAAAATAGTACAAGCATAGCCGATGGTAGAAATCCCAAGGAAGGCTCTGATGTTATGTTAAGAAGTTAAATGTTGTCAAATGCCTGGTGGTCCATTTTACAGGCCCTGTGGAATTGTAATAAATTCTGCAGGGCCCTGATATCCTTGGGGAGTTCATTACACCAGTGCAGAAAAGGCCCTAGCCCTGGTGATGGCCAGTCTGGCCTCTTTAGGACCAGGGAGAACTAGGAGGTTTTGTGTCCCTGAATGCAGTGTTCTCTGTGGAACATGTGGGGAATGGCAGTCCCTCAGGTATGCTGGCCCCTGACTATAAAAGGCTTTATAGGTAAGAACCAGCACCTTGAAGTGAATTCGGTATACTATCGGCAGCCAGTGCAGTACTTTCAGTGTAGGCTGGATGTGTTCTTGCAGAGAGAGACCCAGCAATAGCCTGGCCACCGCATTCTGCACCAGCTGCAGCTTCTGAATTTGGGATAAGGGCAGCCCCATGTGGAGAGGTTTTTATTTACTTAATGGATGAGAAAATGAGCTTAAAGGGTTAAGCAGTTTGCAGAGTAAAAAGGCAGTTTACAGAATGGAAAAACAAAAGTGTTAGTAAAAGTACCATGGTCAGACCACCAAGCCTTGAAGGCCCGTCTGAGCATCCCTAGCCCTCCCTGTTTAGGCGGCAAGCGGATTTATGCTCACCCGCGGAGTCAAATGGTTCCAGGAAGCTCTGTGGGATCTGATTCCGTCTGGCAGCCTGTTGGATGTGCTGATGGAAGACTGGCAATCCCATCTTTCCAAAGCCATCAACAAGGTTGCTCCCCGGCGTCCTCTTCACCCTCATACCAAATTAGCTCCATGGTATACACCGGAGCTTTGGCGAATGAAACAGGAGCTAAGATGACTAGAGAGCTCGTGACGAAGCTACAAGAGCATCCTATAGGTCATTTATGAGAACTTATGAGATGGCAGTGAAGGCCGTGAAGAGGGGTTTCTACATGGCCTCCATTGCATCTGCTAGCTCTCGCCCAGTCCAATTATTTAGAATTATTTAGTCATTGACTACTTTGCCTCAGGGCATCCCAAATGTTAGGGAACTAGCCATTGGCTATGAGGCATTTGTGAGCTATTTTACCGACAAAGTCTTGTCACTCCGCCATGACCTTCCAACCACATTTGACACAATAAAAGAACTGGAAGCCCATTGGCCATCTTCAGGTCCCATTTTGGACCACTTCAGCCTGCTGTCCTAGGATGAAGTTGACAAGACCCTGGAAGCTGTGAAGCCTACCACATGCCTCCTAGATCCCTGCCCATCATGGCTAGTCAAAGTTTGTGGCGATGAGGTGCAGTTCCCCCTGAGGGAGATTATCAACTTGTTCCTTTCAATGGGGACTTTCCCTGGGGGAATCGAAGGAGGCAGTGGTTTGCCCTCTCCTCAAAAGATCTTCATTGGACCCTGTGGTCCTTAATAATTACCGCCCAGTGTGTAACCTGCTGTTCCTGGGTAAGGTAATAGAGATGGCAGTGGCAACACAGCTTCAGGCTTTCTTGGAGGATGCTAAGACCTGGACCCCTTCCAGTCCAGCTTTCGCCCCATCCATGGGATGGAAACGGTGCTGGTCGCCCTGGTGGATAATTTCCAGAGACATCTGGATCGAGGCAGTTCAGCGCTGCTGATACTTCTTGATTTGTCAGCAGAGTTCGATATGGTTGACCATGAAGTGTTAGCCCACTGCCTTGCCGACGCTGGGATACGGGGGCTTGCCTTGCAGTGGCTGATCTCCTTCCTTCAAGGTTGGGGACAGAGGGTGGCGCTGGGGGGAGAGCTATTCCAGCGACACTTACTGAAATGTGGTGTGCGACAGGGAGCACTCCTCTCCCTTTTGTTATTTAATATCTATGTGCGCCCCCTCACCCAGATTATCTGGAGGTATGGTCTAGGTTGTCACCAGTACGTGGATGACACCCAGCTCTATCTACTGATGGACGGCCGCCTGGATACACCCCCTGGAAATCTGGACGAGGCGTTACAGGTTGTGGCTGGATGGTTGAGACAGAGCCAACTGAAGCTTAATCCATCTAAGACGGAAGTCCTGTACCTAGATCGTAGGGGATTGGGACAGGGAATCAGGCTCCCAGCCTTTGACGGGACCCCATTGGTCCTGATATCGAGAGTGAAGAGTCTGGGGGGGCTACTGGATTCCTCCCTTTCTATGGAGGCCCAGGTCACCACCACTGCCAGGTCTGCCTTTTTCCATTTGAGGCAGGTCAGGCAGCTGGCCCCATGTCTCGCTCCCCAGCACCTAGCAACAGTGATCCATGCTATGGTCACTTCCAGACTGGATTATTGTAACTCTCTCTATGTGGGGCTGCCCTTGACTCTGCTCCAGAAGTTGCAGCTAATCCAGAATGCAGCAGCGTGGGTGTTGACAGTGATGCCTGTGTGGGTTCACATCCAACCAGTGCTGGTGAACTATATTGGCTGCCTATCGAATTCTATATCTGTTTCAAGGTGTTGGTACTTACCTTTAAAACCCAGCATACCTTCGAGACCGCCTCTCCCCATATGAGACCCGTAGAGCACTAATGTCAACTAATCAACATCTTTTGGTAGTCCCTGGCCCCAGGGATATCTGACTTGCCTCGGCCAGGGCCTTTTTGGCCCTGGCCCCTACCTGGTGAAATGAGCTCCCGGGTGAGATCAGGGCCCTGCAGGATTTATTACAATTTTGCAGGGCCTGTAAATTGGAGCTCTTTCGCCAGGCTTTTGGTTGAGGCAGCAGGTACCCTTTTTGTGGCCAACCCCACCAGTGGCCTGGACCCTAACATCTTAACTCTTTCACCACTGCTGATGTGCTTCTATCTGAGCTGACATGGTACTTTGGAGTATGGCATTGTATACTGTTGTTTTAATTTGGTTTTAAATATGTTGTATTTTATATTGCTGTTACCTGCCCTGAGCCTGTTCGTGGGGAAGGCAGGATACAAATCCAAATAAATAAATAAATAAATAAATAAAACCTTTCCCTATCAAGCTATCTGACAATGGGGCCGGGGGGGGGGCACTGACCAGGTGGAAGCACTGCAGAGTGGGTGGAGAAGCAGAGAGGGCAACCAAGGAGCTGGGGTAACTGTACATTCAAAACCAGCTACCAAGAATTGGGGCTGAGGAGTAACTTTTTATATGATTTTGCCAAGAGAGGGGAGGGGAAAGGATGTTGGCATGGGGTGAGATAAGCTAGTTTGAAAAGAAAAGTCTGTCAGAACTGTGGAGGGGAGTTTTCCTTATTTGCAATACAGTATTAAAAATATTTTTGGAGGGAGACTGAGAGGTTTACATGATTGAGTCAGCCATTAAGATAAGGAGGAAAGGGCTGGGATGAGCCCCTTGTTCATTGTTTTGAATATCTGGGTCACTGAATTCGACCAAATTATCAGGCAGGAGACTCCAAAGTCCTTGGAGAAACAGCCCTCCCACTAGAGGTGGCCTTTTGCATAATTGCATAATCTCTAGCTGGCTGCCATCCAACAGTCTATCTGTGCAGGTGTACAGCCCTTTGAGGATCCCACTCAAGGGTACTTTGTGTGGTCTAAGCCCTGGTTATTGGTTGGATGCTAGGGCAGAGGGAAAAGATTCAGTCAGATCAGGTGTCCATTCTGACCTGCCCTTATCAGATAGTGGCACTGGGAGATGCTATGATTATTATTAGTCATATATCTAGATGTTAAATACATTTCCAAACAAAACAGTAGCGATTTTTCATTTATATTTTACTAGAAATTTATAATCATAAGAACATAAGAGAAACCAATGTTAGATCAGGCCAATGGCCCATCCAGTTCAACATTCTGTCACACAGTGGCCAAAAATACCAGGTGTCATCAGGAGGTCCACCAGTGGCAGGGCCGGCTCGCCCGCTAGGCGAGCTAGCCGTTCGCCTAGGGCGCACCAGCCCTCAGGGGTGCCAAACTGCGCCCCACCCCCCCAAGGGATGCGTCTGCGGCTGGCGGGCCACCAGAGAGCCCCACCCGGCCTTGCCTTCCCCGGCCAGCCACGCGGACGCATCCCTTTGGCGCGGGGGGCGGGGTGCCCTCCTCCCGTGATGGTCCCATTTGCCCCAGCAGGCAGGCAGGGAGAGGGCGCCCCGCCCACCTGCCTTCTCCTCTCTCCCCTCCGGGGCGGGGCGGCACTGCAGCGCTTCTCCCTCCACACCCTCCCTCCTTCCCTCGGCCCAACAGGTGGAGGCGTGAGGCTCCCTTCCCCGCCTACCCACCCATCGGGACCACCATGGCGGCCGCCTCTCCTAGCCTGGGTGAGTCGGGGCACGGGGCGAGCGAGGTCTGCGGGGGTCGGGGCAGGGGGCTACTGCTGGGGCTGGGGGCTGCTGCTAGACTTTCCAACGGCGCCACCGCCTCCCGCCAGCCGCTCGAGGTGGGGTGCAGCTGGCTCCGCAGCCTTGCTCCGGAGTGGGCAGGCGGGGGAGCAGCACAAGGCCCTGAAGCACGCCGGGGGGGGGGGGCCGTGGAAAGTAAAAGTGAAGATTGGAAAGAATCGAAGGACTCGCCCAGGACGATCCCGGACTTGGGAAGCGAGCAGGCAGAAGGCTAAATAGGTCTGCTCTGCTGTCTGTCTCCTTCTCAACATTTGCAAATGGCCAGATTTCAAGTGCCAGCGAAAGTGAAAACGCTGGCTGGTCCCCGGACACTTCCCAGCTCCACTGCCTCGTGGGCAGAAGCAGCAGGAAGCAGCAGACAGTCGTTGTCGTCCCCCCCCCCAAGCTTCAGGGACAACTGGGGAGGGGGCAGCAGAGTTCCAAGTGGGGCAGCCGGGTCGGGACCGGCAGCAGGGCGAAGCTGGAGTCCCGGAGGGCGGGGGGGCTACCAGTGTTCCCTCTAAGCTGCGTGAGTGTGAGGCAGCTCACCATTTTCCAGCCCCTGGCGCACACGTTTTTTCCTCGGCTCAGGAAGGAGGGCTCCAGAGCCAACTAAGCAATGCTGCAGCCAAATGGCTCACTCACAGCCCTAATGCCAGGAGCGCACCAAGTGGAATTCTTGCCCACAAGACTCTACAGTTTAGAGGGAATGCTGGTGGGCACCTCGGAGGCCAACTCAGTTTGATTCTGGGGGGAGAAGCTTTTAGAGTGTAGGAGTAACCCTGAGCTCAAGCTTGACCCCAGCCCAGGGGAACCTTTAAGGCCAAAAAGTTTCATTGGAAGTGAAAGCTTTTGTGTGCAAAGCATTCTTTCTTTCTTTCACCAGTCCTGGGCTCCCCGCACACAAGTCTTCCTTCTCTCCAGGCTCCTAATTGGGGCGCAGTTGGGGTGGCCAATGTTCCCTCTAAGCTGTGGAGTCTTGTGAGCAAAAATTCTACTGTGTGAGCTACTGGCATTAAAGTTGTGAGCGAGTGATTTGGTTGCTGCATAAATTAGTCTGCTCTGGAGCCATCCTTCCTGAGCTAAGACAAAAATGTGTGAGCCAAAGGCTAAAAAACTGTGAGCTAGCTCACACTAACTCAGGTTAGAGGGAACACTGGGGGGGGGGCGCCAGAAGGTAGCCTCACCTAGTGTACAAGAAAACCTGGAGCCGGCCCTGACCAGTGGGGCCAAGACACTAGAAGCCCTCCCACTGTTGCCCCCCCCAAGTACCAAGAATACAGAGCATAACACACAAATCAAAACACAACATATTATTTACATTCTTACATAAACCATATGATATGTATTTACCCAGTAGCATTACCACTAAATCAAATCCTATTTTACTTTCCTTGGCCGTCTGCTCCTCCTCCTCCTGTTCTTGCACCACTTATACTATCTGGATTATTTATTCTTGCCTATCTCTCTCGTCCAACTACATCCACTATCAGGATACTGTCTCCATGACAGCTGGATTTGTTTTGATCCTCATAATCAAATGGAAGTCTTTCCAAACCTGACTCCTGCTTCATGATTAGGCCTGTAACTAGTGCTAGTTTGTTTGAATCTTTATTGCACAAGTCCTCTTTGGACCTAAATGCATTTGGTACACCTCTTGTAAGAAACACTGGGGAGCTAAAAACAGTCTAATCTTATTGATTGATAGGCTGACCATGGACATCCTCAGTGGAGCTGGGCCCAGAGCCTGGCTAGAGTTGACAAGCAAACAATGGATTTCAAAATGCCTGTTTGAAGGTAAGTCAGCCCCTTTTAAATAATTTTAATACCAGGATCCTTCAAGCCACATTCCAACCTCTCTTTTAAATAACCCAAAAACACCATATAGAAAGATTTTAAAGTGTCTAGAGCAGAAGAAGTATCTGTTGAGAGGTTCTGATTTTTTAAAATAAAACCTTGTATCATAACTTAGTATGTCACATACTATGCGCTCTTACAGTCCCTTTGTGCCAAAAGGTCTACTGCAGAATCATAAAGAATGCTCTTTAGACAGCTCACACTCACATTATCTTCCAAATGTCAAACAGTTTCATTTTCCCACATCATCACCATCATCATGAGTCAATGAGTTAAGCCCCTCTTTTCCATAGAAGTAGAATCTGTCAGTGTATTTATCACTGTGTAGGCAGAGGGCAACCTTGTGTACCGCTCTTTGCAAGCATATTTGTAGCTTTGTGAATATATGTCTGAATCAGAGAGATGAACACAAAGGCTGAGTTCTCCTCGTATGCAGAGTGGCATTTCATTTCTATGACAGCACGTTTCCATTATTATTATATCTGATCCAATCTGTTTATTCATTCTTGCTGAATATCTCAAGGTCAGAATCAAATTCTAGCATGGCTCTTTTAAATTGATTTTTCTCCTATGATCTGTTCTATCTGAATGGCACTAGGTCATACATTCATACGGGAATAAAAAATAATGATTCATTTGGATGATAAGCAGGAAGAAAGGTTACCTTTCCATGTAACATTTGTAACAGTAGCCTTCCCACTTCAAGGCCAGGTAAGCCCCAAACATCATTGCCATGGACATGTGAAATTCCCCGTATTAATGAATTAAAGTTTTAAAAATGTATATGTATAGTATCACCTATACAAATCATGTCATGCCTGTCAAATACATGTGACCATGACCTAGCCCTTTCCTGGTTAATGTGTCTATGTATATTTCAGGCAGAACCTAAAACTTACACGTGCCATACCATTAATAATTGATTTGATGTACTATGTATTTTGTGCTCAGTGATGGCATACCAAGCATAAAATGTATTGCTTGAAGAGGACCTAAGAGCTAGTCCCACAATATCCAAATCATTTATGACTACACCGATACTTGATCATAGACCTCTAAATTTGTTTTTACAAGTAATGCTAAGAAAGCATTACTTGACACACAGAGAGAAAAACAATACAAAAATAGACTATCAGCCCTCCTAGTTGTCTGTTTTGAACCTTGAGGAAATGGAATGCGTAGGGTTGCCAGTGCAGGGTTGGGAAATACCTGGAGATTTTGGGGCTGGAGCCTGATGATGGTGAGGTTTGGGGAGGGGAGAGACTTCAGTGGGGTATAATGCCATAGAGTCCACCTCCTAAAGCAATCATTTTCTTCAGGTGAATTCATATCTGTCACCTGAGTATCAATTATAATCCCAGGAGATCTCCAGCTACTACCTGGAGGTTGGCAACCCCAGGAATGCAGAATTCCAGATCTTTGCAAAATTATAGGAAACTGATTCCCCACATTTCAGATAGGATTACAGAACGCATCTGAGTCACTGGGAAAGGAAGCGAGGGGTGGACCTCTCTAGTTGCTTGTTCACCAGTTTGGTGTAGTTGTTAAGTGCACGGACTCTAATCTGGGAGAACCAGGTTTGATTCCCCACTCCTCCACTTGCAGCCACTGGATGACCTTGGGCAAGCCATAGTTCTGTCAGAGCTGTTCTTGAAAGAGCTCTCTCAGCCCCACCTACCTCACAGTGTATCTGTTGTGGGGTGGGGAAGGGAAAGGAGTTTGTAAGCCGCTCTGAGTGAAGGGTGGGGTATAAATCCAATATCTTCGTCTTCTGTAGCCTGTTACAAGAACAGCAGTCACAAGATAAGTGGGACTGAAAGGGGGGGGGGCAGGAGGAACTCTTTTCTGGTTTAGATACAAAATCCAAGCCAGGGGGAAAAAGTCAGGGTTAGTGCTCACCTTTGTTCTATAGCTGGGCCCAGAGAATATACACTGTCTAAGTCATCCCTTGGGTAGAATGAATCAGGATGTTCCTCACAGGCCCTACCTTTGGGTTCCCACGAGAAGCTGCTGGTCACCTTTACAGTGCAATCAATGGGGGCAGAGCTGGCATTTGGGACCATGTGCTTTCAGCCCCAAGGCATCAACAATTGCCTAAGAAACAATGTCTGTTTTTGTGGAAAAACCAGTTTGGTACTCAGTGTGGAACAGCCACTTCCTAAGAAAGTTACATCAGGCACCAAGGTGTTGACCTTGGAGCTGAAAGTGCATGGTGATGTGGTCCTCAGTTATCTGATACAGGCTCAGCCCCTGTGACAAGATGCACTTTCCTATCCAAACATACTGTCAGTCAGCTGGGTGGCAGGGCCATCTCCTTGGCGGTCAGCATGGCTCTCTTGGAGGTGGTGGTTGCTCTGACTTGGGTATCAATCTGTTGCTGTGACAACAGAAATCTTTCAAAACTTGTAAGTCTCATGAAGCTGGTGGAAGGTGAGAAAAGGTTGTCCTGGGCCCCCAAATCCCTGAGGCATGGTCCTATCTGGCGCTCACAGAATTATCTGTGGGCCTATGTTATATTTAATATTAAAAATGTAAAATCCAAGATAAATGTGTAGCCTGGATACCTTGCAGCTAAGTCCACATACCCAAGAAGGCACTGGTGTGTGCCTCAGTATGCCCACCACCACAAGATGACCCTCTTTTGAAACTGAGGGGTTTCAAAAGCTGTGTGATATGGTACTAGACTGTAATCTACCATTAAAAGAAAAGTCAAAATTCCATGGCTAATTCCTTGAGCACTCTAAAGCAGTCCTTTGGATAACAACCAATGTCATGTTCTTTTAACTGTCTATTTATTTTGTGGTTTTGGACAGAGGAATGATTTAATGAGCTTGCAGCAGGCTTAAGTACAGCAATAGTAATTCTAACCTCAGTTTCACACATGCTGCTTCATGGCTGAATGAAGAATTTGGCCTTGGACCAGTAGGTCAAATTAAATATGCTTTAACTAAACATTTTATCAGAGCTGTGCTATGTAATCTCAATTGCTGTTGCTGCTTTCTTGTCTAAGTGAGCAAACCAATGCCATAGAGCTTTCATTTAAATCTGCCCACCAAGGTCCTCTTTGGCAACTTCTGAAATAAATAGGAAATAGATGTCATCTATTAATTCACACTGAATGAAGTGCAGTTTCTTATAGAAGTACATGTTTTATGCATTTAAATTACAGAAGACGACATTGCATTTAGACCACTTCTTGCGGTAGCTACTAAAAGACAGGAGAAGGGTTTGGAACACTTCAGTGTGAGACAGATATTTTAAGCAGGGATGGCTCTGCATATATGAGGACAATTGCAAGGCATGATGGTGCTTTGGGACGGGATCAACAAATGGAGATACTAAGGCCGCATCCAGCCCGCTGAGGAATACCTGCTGCCTCCCCGCATTACCAATCCAGAGAAAGATGTGGAGGTAAGGCTGGCCATGCCGTTGGGAATATGCTTTGAAAACAACTCTGAAGTGTGGGACTAAGTTCACACAGTAAAATCTAGTTGGAAAGTGCATTGAAAGTAGAGTGAAAGTGGATTATTTAGTGTATGTGATCACAGCCTTAGTCCCACACTTCAGAGTTGTTTTCAATTAAGTTTACTGCAGCAGGACTTGCAAAAAGGCATTAACAGACTGTGTGCCTTTCAACACCAGAGACGACTTCAACACACAAACGCCAACCTTCTAGATAGATCAAGATGGGTAGCTAAGTTAGGCTGTCTGTGGCAGTAGAAAAGAGCAAGAGTCCAGTAGCACCTTAAAGACAAACAAAATTTGTGGGGCTACTGGACTCTTGCTCTTTTCTACCAACCCTGCTAAGCAGATGGGTGAAAAAACCATCAAGGCAACACAGGAAAAACTACAAGGGAAGAACCCTGGAAAATAGAGTGTACGCTACAGTCCCCCCTAGAGTTCAAATGAACTAAACATCTCCCATATTATACATTAGCAAAAACTGCTAAAATGCTGTTGCCACTTTAACACTTACAAAGATGTCTTAAACCTAATCAGGCCACAGGCCATCTACAGCATTCTCCAAGGACTCAGGTACAGAAGTCTTTCCCAACACTAGATACCTGAGATTCTTTAGGCTGAGACACCAGGGGCAAATCTGGGATCTCCTGCATGTGAAGCATGTACTGTACCATTGATCTATAGATCTGTACCCAAGACTGACTTCAGGCATGATTTGCTTGATCCATCACAGAGCTGTATTTTACCACTGTTCCAAATCATTCCAACACTTTTGTGCAACTAGAATAAATACATGTCTGCTCTTTCATTCATTTGCCATATATAAAAAAATGAGCTAATTATCTCACCCCAATGTATATTAAAAACTTTGCAATACTACTTCTGCTTTTAAGTGAGCAGTTAATGATTTAACAATAAGGGTAATAAGTCTCCTGTTGGTTG
>NW_015168662.1:87817-91800 GCF_001447785.1 Gekko japonicus | reverse complement strand
TACAGCAGTCTCACCCCAGTGGTCTAACAGTTTCTTTGCTCATCTTTCTAGCCTGTCTGCTTTCAATGTACTCTGTAGTAGGCCCAGGCACAGAAAATGCTTCTGCTCTGTATGTTCTTCCCTTCTTCCAACTCTTAAAGAGACTGGCAGAATCTCCAGCTCAGCACCTGAGAACCTTACATAATAATTGCAGGTGCCCAGTCATCTGCCCTCTCACTTCCACTTTCTGTAGCATGTATGGCATAGCTGCAAAGACAAGAAAGCTTTATAATTCTCATGGCAGCATGCACTCTGACCCTCATGAACAGGCATACAAGTATAGCCACAATTCACACAAGTCCCCCCCCCCCATTCTGAAATGTTCACTACAGGTACACCATCCACTAGCATTCAATCCTTCAAACATACCATCCATCAACATGCTTAATGTAGCATTAAATCAGGCGAAGGCTTCACCATTCGATCCAGTGTCCCATGTATGCATTTTCTTGTATAGAGCGCCATGTGTGCATGACAGCCCCCTGCAGAGCTTTAGACTGGGGTACATACCTTTAACAATTATGCTGAGACTACCACATTATGTGGGGGTTTATTCATAGTAACCTTGTCTCAAGTCTTCATAAGAAACAGACTGCCCTTCAATTCAGCAATCCAGTGTTCTCTTTAATACTATTAGCTTCCTTTGCTGTAGCACAGAAGAGGCACACATAAAATGTTGGGTCACAGTCAAATTGTGTGAATTAGAATTTGCACAGACAGTGGCTCTTTATCTGTCACTTTCACATTAATCAATGGAAACAGTCTTTAGCATTTCAATCAAGCCTGGAAACTCACAGCAGAAATAAGTACATGATTAAATGTAAGCAAACAGAATCCTTCACCCCTCCAGCTAATGTTTGACACATTTACATAAATTTCAATTCAGAGGTGCATGAAGACTGCCAGGATTTTTAAAATGTTCTTTATAAGAACATTATTAAATGCCTAAAAAAACAGGAAGAGAGAATATTTATGCAAACGTGTTTTAAAAATGAAATGGTTATTACTATGATGCAGAACCCCGAGATTTAGAAGGGTCTGACATGAACAATGTTTATTTCTTAATGTACCTCCTTAATACTAATTTTATAACAAGCTGGAAATTCAGTTTTTCCTGGGCCTGTAAGGCTCAGTAAAGATATTGTGCAAAACCAAGGATTAATCAACTGTCGTTAGAGCGATTATCTGTCAGCTGGCCACTCCATTAACTGTTGTTAGTTTTGGGTAAGGCAAACCAGGCTTTGAAGCCAGCAACTTAAGTGGGCTTATTTGCCATAGTTAGTCTTCTCTATGGTTTCGGTTGATGTACAAACACAAACATCCTGGCTTGTTCCTAGCAATGCACTTCTGCCTACAGAGAGAAGGAAACAAAACCAGTATTTGTCAAGGCCAAGCAGGATTTGTGTTATCATCTGTGAGCCATATACAAACCAAACACGGTTAAAATAAAGCATGGTTTTGCACAATGTCTGAAATAAGCCTCAGACTTTACCAAAGAACTTTGAAAGTTCCTTTTCCCTTTACTCCATGAAAGTGTAGCACCAGAAAACTCTGCACAAGGTTTGTGAACTAGTGGATTGTCGGCCAGAGACAGTTGCTGCTTCTGACTTCATAACTGAGGATGGACAATGAATAGGAAGAAGCCAAAATTAAAATGTTTGAGTTTAACTTGGATAGAGTTTCTTTTTGTTAACTCTCACAGTTCAGTGAAAACATTATGAATTGTCTTTGCTCCTCTGTCATTATCTCATATATGTAAAATCCTTTATCATCTCTTTCATCCAGATCATTGTTATTAAAATTTTTCCAGTATTATATAGATCCACTTGTGGCTTTTGTTTCCAGAGACGCTGCACCCCTCCCGGCAATAGCACCTCTAAATTTACATCTCTCTAGCTTTCATAGGGTCAAAGTAGATGCATTTTAAGAGACTTATGAAAAGACTTTAAAAAAAAGAATAAAACAATTGCTGCAGGATGCCTATATAGGGTTGTCTGATTCTCCTCAGGGGGCACAGAACAATTTGCAAAGGCTGACTGAAATCAGAAACAGGCAGACAGGGCTGGCCCTAGCTTATTTTGCACCCTAGGCAGGATCCCTTCTGGTGCCCCCCTGGTGCGCTGCCCCCTCCCCCATGTGCCACCTGCCGTGCGCTCCCCCCTCCCCCCCTCAATGCCACTAACTCAGAAATGCCACCACCTCGGGCTTGGGTGGCCTCCTCCAGCGGCGGTCAGCGAGCACCCGGTCAGGGAAAGGGCTTTTGGCGGGGGGGGAGGGTGGGTGCTGTTTGGCACCCCTAAAGGCCGGTGCACTCTAGGCAAATGCCTAGTTCGCCTAGTGAGCGAGCCGGCCCTGCAGGCAGATGTGAAAATCTACCTTCACCTTCACTGGAATAGATTACATTATGCATTAGGACAGATTCATATCTTGAAAGCACTGTTAGATTTGTTGCTGGTGATGAACATACAGATCTTGTGACAACTAGGCCTTTAACTAGCTTTAGTTAAATCACCACTTTTATATATTAATTATTTGCTCCATTTATACACCACCTTTCTCTTGTTGGGTACCCAAAGCAGCTAACATCGCTGTCCTCTCCTCCATTTTATCCTTGAGGTAGGCAGAGGTCATTTTGGGGGGGATCGCGGGGGATCGCAGTTCCCCCGGGGGGCGGGGCACATGACAAAGCCCCGCCCCCCCTTCCGGCCGTCCCACTTCTGGCCCTCATTCAGCCAGGAGGAAGCAGGAGAAGAGGGAGGGTAAGTTGCTTTCTCCCTGCCTTTCCCCACACCTGCCTGCCTGGGGCCACGGAGGGCCTTCGTGGGGCTTCCTTGCACTGCCGCCGGCCTTGCAGGTCCATCGCCGGGGCTTGGCAGTGGAGCTGCAAGGCCGGCGGCGGCCGGGACCATTGGGGGCGGGGTGTGTGGCCTTATGACACACTTCCGGTGATGTCAGGGGGTGTGGCCTTATGACACACGTCTGGTGATGTCAGGGGGTGTGGCATATGCTAATAAGTTCCCCTAGCTCTTTTTCTACGAAACGACCCCTGGAGGTAGGTTAGGCTAAGATTGTGTGACTGCCCCTAAGTCACCCAGGAAGCTTATGTGTACACTTGCCACCAGTGTTGTTATATTTTATATTTCTTTATTTTTATTTTCAAGTCACACAAGTAAGCATTCATGGCAGAGTGGGGGTTCAAAGGTGGGTCTCCCAGATCCCATTTCTGGTCCTGTTCTACATAGTAGCAACCTTGAGAGGTGCACTTTCAAGCTTAGGAGACCTGGCCCATAAATATACTAAACAATATTGTCTTGAAAAGAAATTGGAATGAGACACTCTATTGTGGCTCTTTGTTCCTGAGGAAGGACCAGAAGTCTGAAACACTGTATACTACCTAGGAAAAGTGTTGAATTTCTACTTTGGACTTTATGCATTCTGTGGACTTCTATATTTCCTATGATGGATTTTATGTACAGATTTATTGCTGATTACATATGTGTTTCATTTTGCTGAAGTCTCTTTTTGTACATTTACTCTTGCGGGTATTTCAGCACACAGTTGTTTTGCTGTTACTTGCCATTTTCTATTGTGTGCTGCATTGTTGGGTTACTAATCACTGGAAGTTATGGCGGAAGGGGAAGCAAAAGGGGGGAAGGCATCTTCAAAAGCCTCCCCTTCCCTTCCCCAGCCAGCCTGGGGGGGGGGGGAGAAGAGAGAAGGGGTTTAAAGTTTAAACCCTTCTTGCTAGAGTTGGGCCGCAGAAGGAGGAAAGAGGGAAGGAGAGAGAGAGAGTAGAGAGAAGGAAAAAATGGAAGGAAAGAGGGAAAGAAAGAGAAGGAAAGAAGGAAGGAAAGAGGAGATCAAAAGAGAGAAGGAAAGAGGGAAATAAAGAGAAGGAAAGAAGAAGGGAAAGAAAGTAAACGAGGGAAGAAATGAGGGAAAGA
>NW_015168662.1:38346-87690 GCF_001447785.1 Gekko japonicus | reverse complement strand
GGAAAGAGAGAAAGGAAAGGAAAGGAGAGAAGGAAAGGAAAGGAGGGAAAGAAAGAGGGAAAAGAGATGGGGAGAGGGAGGAAGGCTCTCCCACTCCCCCATCAAGCCCCCACCACCACCACCACGGATCCCTAACGCGGATCCCTCTCCACAATCAAGGTCTTCCCCAGACCGCAGCGCTCCAGAGCGGGCCCCAGGAGGCTGGTGATGGGCCTCCTCAGGCATCCCCCGGGCCGCAGTGCTCCAGCGCAGGCCCTGGGAGGCTGGGAACGGGCCTCCTCAGGCCTCCCCTAGGCCGCAGTGCTCCAGCGTGGGCCCCGGGAGGCCGGCGATGGGCCTCCTCAGGCCTCCCCCAGGCTGCAGTGCTCCAGCCCGGGCCCTGGAAAGCCGGCGACAGGCCTCTTTAGGCCTCCCCCAGGCTGCAGCGCTTCGACGTGGGGAGCTGGGGGCGGGGCTTGCCACCACTGCCATTTGTGCCAGCACCACTGCCATTTGTGGGGTGTTCCGGCCCCAAATGACCCCTGCTGTTTGACATAAGAGATATAAAGCCATCTCTAAGAAATGGTATTTCAATCTGTAATCACAGTGAAGAGGTATTTCTATTTGAAGATCAAAAAAGATTCATATAATTTTAACAATGTGTACACTAAAACATATATTCATTTGGATTCAATGAGGTTTAATTAAAATTAAAATAAAAAACAAATGGTTCATCATGGCACTGAAACGGGGTTAGAGGAATATCCCATCATGAACGTGTTGTAAGTTAAGAGGTGTTTTTTTTTTTTAATGATCTCAGTTACAGCGCAAGGGCACCAACTTCCATCTGAATATCCCCCAGGCCCCCAGTAGGGGTCAGGTACCAGAGGTCCTCATGACTTCCAGGTACACACACACACACACACACACACACGTTTTAAAAATACAAAAAAGAATTATTTAATTGGTTTATTAATAGCAAACATTGCACAGCATGCCTAAAACATTTGGCTATAAATATGAATGATTAGAAGGTGAGAAAAGAGCTTTCTTCAATCCATGCTATGGGATACTTTGAAGTTTTAAAATCATTCAAGTGTCAATAATACCATATGGCAAGAGAGTTGCTAGAATATACCAGGGGAATTGGTGTTTTGATATGAAGTTTATGATGCCTAGAAGGGTAACTGTTTATAACCACATTTTCTTATGAACCATTCCAATTTGTGTTATAGTGGAGAAATAGACAGCTTTTACCTCAACGGGAATGTAGTAGAAGAAGAAGAAGAAGAGAGAAGAGAAGAAGAGATTGGATTTATACCCCGCTCTTCACTACCCAAAGGTGTCTCAGAGCGGCTTACAAACTCCTCTCCCTTCCTCTCCCCACAACAGACACCCTGTGAGGTGGGTGGGGCTGAGAGAGCTCTTGACAGAAACTGCTCTTTTTCAAGGACAGCTGTGCCAGAGCTTGTGACTGACCCAAGGTCACATCAGCAGGTGCAAGTGGAGGAGTGGGGAATCAAACCCGGTTCTCCCAGATTAGAGTCCGTGCACTTAACCACTACACCAAATGAGATCCCTCATTTCCTACCATTCCACTTATGTTCAGTATTTATGACAAAGCACAGTGGGATGTATGTGTGTGTGTAATGTGCCATCAAGTCCCTTCTAAATACCAACCCTGACAAGATCTGGCTATACCATGCTGTCTTCCTTCCCACAGTGAAATAGTTTTGGATTTATTGTGGAAATTCAAAACCAGTAAGTCTCCACAAGCTGATGTCATACACCTAACAAGGGAAAACTAGATACAATGGCTGCTTTGGAAGGCGGACTCTATGGTTATACCCTGAATCCTTCCCCTCCCCAAACCTCACCCCCCCAAGCTCCACCTCCTCATCTCTAAGAATTTCCCAACCCAGAGTTGGCACCCACACACTATTCATCTGGTCATGACAAAGATTCCTAGCTATCTAAACTACCCATCATGCTTCTGCAGGGCTGGGCCGCTTATAGCTTTTGAGGCCCCTGGCATAATAAAATATTTTTAATGACAACATGTAGAGTTAGTGTGTCTAAATTTAAGGCCCCCTTTGAGCTTGAAGCCTATGCTAAGAGGCCATATTTTCCCCTCCCCAGATGGCCCTGGTAGAGAGATACCGTGTTTCCCCCAAAATAAGACACTGTCTTATATTTATTTTTTCTCAAGAAGACACTAGGGCTTATACCACAAATGCATAGAAATCCTGCTAGGGCTTATTTTTTGGGTAGGTCTTATTTTCGGGAAAACAGGGTAGCAGTTATAGGGTTACTGTTCCTTTGTAAGGGATAGCAAGGACCTAAGCAGTGGCTCTGTTGCCCTTTGAGCAGTGGCCCTTTGCAGTGGCTGTCCTTAATTCAAAACATCCCTGTTCCCTCATGTATGTGAAACACTGCTCTCTCTCTTCTTGCAGTAGGACGTTTGGCTCTTGCACTCCATCTGTCTCTTCCCACTTCATCCCTCAGACCCCATTATCCTGGGGAACTGAGGCTTAGCTGCTCACATAGCCCTCCAGATCTTTAGGTCAACATCGTGGCTGGCCACAGACTCTGTTCTGGCTACTTGGCATGCCCCCATGTATCTTCAATATACCACACCAAAGATGGTTTGTATACTTCTACAGCAGGTGATAAGAGTATTACTCTTGCCAAACTAATTTACCTCACATTAGTTCCAAAATGTTTACTTCATTCCCCTAGTATGTCAATTAACCTGGAAATTTCAGAATTCACATCACTAAATCCCACAAGCAAGATCATACTTAAAAAAAAAAAGGAGTAAGATTTGCAGTAGTAAGATTTGTGTTTCCCTTTTAAGCCAAGCAATAGTTTTTAATTTCATGGTGTTTATCATAATCTTGAGATCCTGAGATTTCTTACACCAAACAGGATAAAATGCAGCAAAGAGCACATTCTATCATTGTGTGTATTTGAACAAAATAGTAAAGATTTATCATAGAGTTAGGAGGATTATCGACAGAGTTTTCATGTTCTCTACTCAGTCATACTAACAGCAGCTTTATGAGACATCTGTGCAATACACTCTATATTAAATGCAAACAGATACACACAAAGAAAGTATCACTTTCATAATATGTTAGCCTCACAGCAGTCTTCTGATTCAGCTCATTAAGCCCCATTTTATGAATAGGGAACTGAGACAGGGGGGAACTGAGTTAGCCAGCACAGATTCCATGGGTGAGGAAGTATTTAAACTTAGGCTTTTCAAGTCCAATACTCTCTACATGGAGGTTCTTAGAAATGACAGTAACAACTGCATATTGTTATATTCAAGCATGTCCAAAGGATTGGGAGCAGGGCAGAGTTCCTCTCAGGGAACACATCCTTCCTGCTTCTCCTCTACATGCAACAAAAAGTGTTTCTGGAACTGAGAAGTAAACGGGCTTCCCCTCTTTTCCATGAGCAGAAGTGCCCTTCCCTTTGCAAAACAGAGCCTTCAGTTCCAGTCCATGCCTCATCACTATTTAGTTAGATCATTCCTTGAAACTGTCATTAAGTCAAGTCTGCTTTAAATATATCTTCTCATTTGATTCTTTCCTCATTTGATTCCCCCATTCCCCCGCTTTCACACCTTCACTCCCATCCGTATAATCATGACCATTACCTACAAAATGCCAAAGAAGCATTTGTTAAAGAAACAGTGGCTGTTTTTTATTGAAAGAGCAGCAACAGACCATTTCTCGAGTAAGACTAGAAGTGGCAGACCTCTCTGTTCAGCTCCAGTGAAACAGAGATGGCTGAAGGAGACATGCAGGATTTTACTAATAGCAGTATATGTAAGTGAAAAAAATTAGACTAGGCATATTCATATTGATAAGTGGCCTTAGACTATTGCCTGAGGCAATGCTTTTGCTGCAGCAAATGGGAGGGACTTTTTTAGGCCTGCCAAATCTCGCCAAATCGCGGCGGGGGATCTGCATGTCTTTGCAGAATCCTTGCTGCAGGGACGGCAAGACGTGTTGCACCGCCGTCGCCAGGACATGATGCTATGCGTCCGATCCTGGCGGCGGTGGGTGCAACACGTCTCACTGTCCCCACGGCAAGGATTCTGTGAAGACCTACGATCCCCCGCCACGACTTGGCAACCCTAGACTTTTTTCAGTGTCACTTTGATACATGTCTTCCTGCTGTTCTGGATGAACAGAAGCTACAATGAGGCAAGGAACATGTCAGCTTCTTCAGGAACTCTCAGATGCAATAATTCCTTTAACAGGCTTTATTGAGAAATCAGGAAAGTTGCTGTAAAGTCAAACTCTTTGGCAGAACTGATTAATATTACAAAGTTAGGAATTACAGGACCTTTGGGCCAACCCTCATTCATACGTCAGAATTATATAGTGCATAGACAGGTTCATACAGTATAACTAGGATGGTATGAATGTTATCATTTTATGTCTTCCCCAAGGCCATGAGAATAAGAAATGGCGAAGTTCTCTCTGGCCTCTATGGAGGAGGCTTCCTTTCACAGTGGTGCTAGCGCAGCTAATCTACAGTTCACACATACATGTCTAAATCCCCCCCCCTTTCAGGAATGTCATGGGAGGACCGTGTAGACAGCACCTGCAGGTGTGGAGATGAAGCTTGGGAATCAGAAGTAAAGAGCTCAAGCGGGGTAAACAATAACAGTGCGAAGCTATGTACATCAGAGAACCACAGTTACAAATACATGATCAATAGTCAGGCTAAAGTCCGATCCTGACAGAACAGCTAAACAGCAACAGAGCTTGATGGCATCAAGAGATGGAAAGCAAAATGTTCTATAGGCTAAGAAGGAGCAGTGTAAAGTGTGAAAGGGAACAGCAGCATTTCCTAACTACAGATTGGGGTTACAGAGTTCACAAAGAGGCATAGATGGAGGGAGCTATTCAGAACTCTCAAAAGGGATGTCTGGTTGGCATAACTCTAGGATGTGTGCAGCAAGCCCAGATGGTATTCATGGTCTGGCTAAATAGATATATTATGGCTGCTCAAGAGGAGAGCGCCATTTTACTACTCCAAGGGAGCAATCCTAAATGGATCCCATTTTATTCAGTGGTGCTTACTCCAATGAAAGTGTTCTGGGGATCACAGCCTAAATTGCCAAAATGATTGAAACTAGGATTTTAAAAAGTTTTTTAAAAAGTGTTTTTACAAGCAACCATGTGGTTGGAGATGTACAATACCTTAATAATGTGCCTTAGCCAGGTGATCTAAGCACATATTAAAAACCACCCTTAAAAGCTATACACAAGTATTTATTTGCATTATTTGTAAATCTCAAAAAAGCACCAAACCTATGAAACACTGGATGCAATCGTAACAAGGTAGAAGTAAGTACTAAGAAGTAAGTCAGGATACTGTTATTAGGATTACTCCAAATATAAATACAGTTAACCATTCAGCTATTTACATTACAAATAAAGCTAGAAACCTTCATGGTATTTCACCCCATGCTCAGTCTTAAAATCCTCTGCCAACAATCAATCCTCACAGAAGTCAGAATTAGAGCTTTTCAAAAAACTTCTCAAAATTTTCAAGGAAATTCTCTTACCTATTAGTCGTCTGGAATTTCTTCCAAAATGCTGACTGTTCCACCAGGATTTTGCTTAGCACCCCAGATGTCATTAAAATGGTCTTAGCTGAACCAACGCTTCTTTACCAAATGGAAATAGAAATATTTTCCTGCTGTTCTGCTACAAATAAAACATACCACAAAGCACAACCTATGTGGGGGAGAAAGAACCACTGTACATGTTTCCCAAAGGCAAGTGAAACCAAACATTTAAACATTTGCTTTAAAGCAAATATTGTTTTACTGCTTGTAGCGGTAAAGTTACTGCTCTGCCCTATCTAATTGTGGCATTCTAAACTTTCATGAACATATTAAAAAAAATCAGCTTCAGACTGATGCACAATGAGAAAGGCTGTGTATTTTCATAAGAGCCAAAATGATAATTGCTCCGTGGGAATACATATGTGTGTGCACGCACACACACACAGGCAAGAGACCCATGAGACTTGTAAAGGGCAATCCATTCCCCCCACTGGCCCACCAGTCTGCCCACTCGCCAGTTCCCACTCTTCCACTGTCCAGACAGCTTCCTGCCCTCACACCACCTTCAACAGTTCACGTGGCAGTGGAGGAGGGGCAGTGATGGTGCCTTCTGCTCCCCCCCACCCACATCACCTCCCCATGGCTTACACCGCAGGGGCAATGGTGGTGGCTCCTGCTCCTCCCCCTCCCACCTGTATCACTGCTGCCTCTGCAGCTCACATGGAGGTGGAGGGGCAATGACAGTTTCTGCTCTTCTTCCTCTGCCTGCCTACCAGGCATGGCCCTCCATCACCTGTCTTTGCTGTGGGGAAGATGGATGAGCATCTCCTCCATTTTATTGTCACAGGAACCCTGTGAGGGGGTTAGGCTGAGAGAGTCCACCACAGCTGGAGTCCTGGTGCCCATCTGAGGCTGAACAGCTCAGAACAGAGCAGGAATTGGGCTGCATCAAATGATACCCACCCTGGCGGCTGCATTGAACACCATCCTTCCTAGTTACCTGCCCTGTGGGATGACTGCCTGCACAGAGAACAAAGAAAGAGCTGGTCAGTACCATGTACTGTCCCTGACTGACAGCATAGACAGAATAGTTGCAAGAATTTGCACATGGGCCTCTGGCAGAGCCTGCAATTCTCTATATGGGGGCTGCTTTTCTTGTGGGATAGGTGTAATGATTCAGCTGACATTTACCCATTTCCAGTGGGATGTCGCACTGTAACCGGTTCTGCTTGGTTTGCTCCACACAGTTCTGATCCGCAAGACATTTGGTACCACGGATGTCTGATCCAAGGGGTCTTTTGGGGCCAAAGCGTGCCGAAGCGCTGCTCCGGCAGCCCAGGAGCTGGTGCAAATGGCAGCGGCAGCAAGCCCCACCCCCAGCTCCCCACACCAAAGTGCTGCGGCCTGGGGGAGGCCCAAAGAGCCCGCATCCGGCTTCTCCAGACCTGCGCCAAAGCGCTGGGGTGAGCCCCGGAGAGCCCCGCCGCCGGGTCCCCTGGGCCCGTGCAGAAGTGCTGGGGCCGGGGGGAGGCCCAGAGAGCCCTGCAGCCAGGTCCCCTGAGCCCGCACAGAAGTGCTGTGGCCGGGGGGAGGCCCAGAGAGCCCCGCAGTCGGGTCCCCTGGGCCCGCGCAGAAGCGCTGCAGCTCAAGGGAGGCCTAAGCGGTAATTAAGGGATCCGTGGGGGTGGCAGGGGTCTTTTCTTTCTTTTCTTTCCCTTCCCTTCTCTTCCTTCCTCTCTTTTCCTCCTTTCCTTCTCTCCTTTCCCTCTTTCCTTCTCTCTTTCCCGGATTCTTCTCTTCTTTTTTCCTCCTTTCCCTGTTTCCCTCCTTCTTCCCTGCTCTCTTTCTTTCTTTCCCGCCTTCTTCTCTTCTTTTTTCCTCCTTTCCTTCTTTCCCTCCTTCTTCCCTTCTCTCTCTTTCTTTCCCTCCTTCTTTCCTTCTCTTTCTTTCCCTCTTTCCTTCTCTTTTTATCTCCTTTCCTTCCTTCTTTCCTTCCCTTTCTTTCTCTCTTTCCTTTCTTTTTTCCTTCTCTCTACTCTCTCTTTTTCCTTCCCTCTTTCCTCCTTCTGTGGCCCAACTCTAGTGAGAAGGGGTTTAAAGTTTAAACCTCTCTTCGCTCCCCCCCACACACAGGCCAGCTGGGGAATGAAAGGGGAGGCTTTTGAAGATGCCTTCCCCCCCTTTGTGCTTCCCCTTCTGACATCACTTCTGGTGATGTCAGGGGGCGTGGCATACGCTAATAGCCTAGTAGCTCATTAGCATACCATATGCTAATGAGCTCCTGCAGTTCTTTTTCTACAAAATGACCCCTGTCTGGCCCTACTTGCAGGGGAGAGAGTGCCCTGGCATCTTGCCAACAGCCCAGTATTGGGATGTCAGCATTTCTGCCAGCCCCCTTTAACACCATGTGCTATGATGCTAGCCTCAACTGTAGGGGATCAGCATTGTTGGAAGAGTGGGTGGAAGGGGGCAGGGGAGACAGTTTCAGACATACTGATCTGAGGCCACTAGTCCCTTGCCCTTGCTTATTTGTGCAGGGTGTGTTGCCCTCCCAGCACTTGGGGGTGCAGGGTCTCCCCTTTGATGTGTGTTTCCTGGGATGAAGTCCCTATAAGGGCTCTGAGCATAAAAGTGCTCAGAATACTGCAATGTTGGTCTCTCCCTCATCCCTGAGTATAAGTGATAAGGGTCCCCCTCCATGGCCTGCCACTTCTCTACTGACATAGCAGTTACACTTGAGTGGAGCCTTGGCCCTGCCAGTAGGACTTCCCACCAGCATAACTGTGGGGCTCCTCCTGCCCCTGGCCTACCACTTGTCCGTCCATTGCAACAGCTCCTACTGCTAGATGGCCCAGTAGACCTCAGGGAAGGGAGGGGATGTAACCCCAGGACCAGCCCCCCCCACTCTGAGCAAGATCTTATTTATTTATGTATTTATTTTATTCGATTTATACCCCACCCTTCCTACCAAAGCAGGCTCAGGGCAGCTTACACAGTGCATAAAATATAATTAAAATCCATCATAAAATTCATCATAACTAATCAACCAAAATCAGATCAGTTATCCTAAAATCCATAAATCACTATCCTAAAGTGCTGGTACAGTTCTCAAATAAAGTGCACAAGCAAAATTTTCAGATTGACCCATACTCCACGGGTGACAGTCAAATGATGTTCCCACACACTCCATTGATCTACTTATTTACCTAGCGAGGCGGGCTAGAGATGGTAAATCCAGGGCACAGGGTCTCTTCTCGGATGTCACACGCGGCTCCTAATTGAAAGCCTGGTGGAAGAGTTCCATCTTGCAGGCCCTGCGGAGCTGTAAAAGGTCCTGCAGGGCCCTGATCTCTTCTGGGAACTCATTCCACCAGTGCTCTCTGGTGCTAAATGCAGTGCTCTCTGGGGAACATATGGGGAAAGGCGGTCCCTTAGGTATGCTGGACCCTGACCATAGAGGGCTTTAAAGGTCAAAACCTGCACCTTGAACCGAATCCGGTATGCTATTAGCAGCCAGTGCCGTGCTTTCAGCACAAGCTAGATGTGTTCCCGTATGGAAAGACCCATCAACAGCCGGGCTGCAGCATTTTGCACTAGCTGCAGCTTCCTGGTTTGAGACAAAGGCAGCCCCATGTAGAGAGCATTACAGTAGCCTAACCTCAAGGTGACCATCACGTGGATCACTGTTGCCAAGTTGTTGCCTTTGAGGAAGGGAACCAACTGCCTAATCAGCCGAAGGTGATAAAAGGCCGACTTGGCAGTGGCTGCTACCTGGGCCTCCATTGTTAGAGAGGCATCCAGGAGCACTCCCAAACTCCTAACCTCTGACACTCTGACGAAGATCAGCTACAACATCCCTACCTGCTTCTGGGGCTCTTCATATAACCAGTGGAATGCATGCCATCTTGGCCATTTGTTTTCTCTTAGTGTAATAAAAGAAAAACCAAAGAAACTGTCAAGATTTTATTAAGATTTATTTTGTTCCATTAGAGGATCAACATTATTTATTTAATTTACATCTCACCTTTCTTCCCAGTGGGAACCCCAAAAGGTTTACACCATTCAACTGTCCTCCAGTTTTATCCTCACACAACCCTGTGAGGTAGGTGAGGGTGAGGGTTCCCTAACACTTCTAAATATTAGTGGATGTCTCTTAATTATTCATTTTAAGATCAGCCAGCAAGCTTTCCTGGTAGAGTGGGGATTTGCACCTGGGTCTCCCAGATTCTAGACTGACACTAACCTCTACACAATACCATACCAGGGGGGGAAACCCCTTCTAGGGACAGAATTAATAATTTAGAGACATTCACTAATATTTAATAGTGTTGGGGAACTTGAAGTTCTCTCCTAAGATCACATGGTCTTAGTTCTGAAAGAAGGGCTTATATACTGATGTACAAGATGTGAAACTGTTTAGGAAGCGAAACAGTTTCACATCTTGTACATTAGTATATAAGCTCTTAATAAAATCATGACAATTTCTTTGGTTTTTCTTTTTTGAACTAAGAAACAACAAATATTTCCTCTGAGAACTGGACCCAAATCTCAACATGAGTCAGCGGTTGGTTGTAATTGTGAAAAAGCCACCTTATATGGAAACAACATTCAGGAAATACATGAAATATGTGATTTTAAATCAGAAAAGTGTAGTGTGCCAACACCAAGCCCAATGTATGCACCCCATGTACAACTGCTTCTATAGTTTTTCTCTTCTGACTAGAACTCCTACATCAGAGGCTGCCCATTAAGGAGGCCTCTGTAACTTTGGGATTTGCTTTTCAAAGCCCCATTTTGAAGCAGCAGGTTATGGTATGAAGCAGGTGCTTTGGACACCTTGGTACAAACAGGGCAAGTCTTCATAGGTTATTTATATCCCCATTCATTCAATCTGGTGGTATCTTAAGATGTTCCTAGTATTTTGAGATAAGAGTTTTCAAAAGCAAAAGTATACTTCATCAGAGTACATATGAAGGTGGTGGAAATATATACACATATATAAGAGTTGGAGGTACAATGGAGGAAACAACAAGCAATCAAGAGCAGGTCTATGTATAATAGAAGTGCAAGAAAAACTATGTGAGGATCAAACACAAGATAAAAGAGGCAATGGGCCCACTGTTGGGTGAAAACAGAGAAACAGTGACAGAGGACAGAGAGAAAGCAGAAAGGCTCAATGCCTATTTTGCCTCAGTTTTTCTCCTGAAGAAGAGATGGTAGTAGGCAAGTCACAGCATCTGGGCTGCTGGTTGACATGGACAGAGAGGTAGTTGAGAAGCACCTGGCTGCATTGAATGAGTACAAATCCCCCGGGCCAGATGGTATGTACCCAAGAGTGCTCAAAGAACTTTATAGAGAGCTTGCAGAGCCTTTGTCCATCATCTTCCAGACCTCTTGAAGGATGGGAGACATGCCACAAGACTGAGGAAGGCAGATGTTATCCCAATTTTCAAAAAAAGGGAGGAGGGATGACCCAGGAAACTACAGGCCAGTCGATCTGTCCCAGGGAAGATACTGGAGCAGATTTTAAAGGGATCAGTCTGTGAACATCTAAATGACAAATTGGTGATCCAGGGAACTCAGCATAGATTTGTCCCCAACAGGTCCTGCCAGACCAACCTCATTTTCTTATTTGATCGAGTGACGAGCTTACTGGATTAAGGGAATGCTGTTGATGTTGTTTACCTGGATTTCAGTAAAGCTTTTGACAGGGCTCCCTATGGTGTTCTGATGGATAAACTAGAGGACTGTGGACTGAACTCTAGGAGAGTTAGGTGGATAGGGAACTGGTTGGAGAACCACACTCAAAGAGTAGTTGTCAATGGCATTTCATCTGAATGGAGGGAGGTGTCCAGTGGGGTGCCACAGGGCTCGATTCTGGGCCTGGTACTTTTCAATATTTTTAAATGATCTGGATGAGGTTGTGGAGGGGCTATGCATTAAAATGGCAGAGGACACCAAATTGGGAGGAGCAGTAAACACACCAGAAGATAGAGAGAGAATTCAACGAGATCTGAACACGCTGGAAAAGTGGGCAGATGTGAACAAGATGCAATTCAACAAGGATAAGTGCTGAGTTCTACATCCGGGTAACAAAAATGAGGAACACACATACTGGATGGGGGATACACTTCTGGATAGCATTGTGTATGAACAAGCTCTTGGGGTATGGGTGGACCATAAGTTAAATATGAGCAGCTAGTGTAAAGCGGTGACAAAAAAGGCTAATGCAATCTTGGGGTGTACCAAGAGAGGCATAACATCCAAATTACAAGATGTCATAGTCCCGTTGTATATCGCATTGGTTAGGCCACATCTGGAGTACTGTGTGCAGTTCCGGAGGCCATACTTCAAAAAGGATGCGGAGAGAATGGAGTGACTGCAGAGAAGAGTGACAAGGATGATTGGGAGCTTGGAGACCAAGCCCTATGAGGAAAGGCTGAGGGACTTGGGAATGTTCAGTCTGGAGAAGAGGAAGTTGAGGGGGGACATGATTGCTCTCTTTAAGTATTTGAAGGGCTATCACTTAGAGGAGGGCAGGGAGCTGTTCCTGTTAGCAGCAGAGGATAGGACTCACGATAATGTGTTTAAATTAAGGGCGGGAAGGTACCGGCTGGATATTAGGAAAGATGTTTCTACAGTAAGAGTTGTGCAACAGTGGAATCAGCTGCCTAGGGAGGTGGTGAGCTCCCCCTCACTGGCAGTCTTTAAGCAGTGGCTGGACAAACACTTGTCACGGATGTTCTAGGCTGATCCTGCATTGAGCAGGGGGTTAGACTAGATGGCCTGTATGGCCATCCATGAGGTCGGCGGGGCCATGGTGGCTCAGACTCGGCCACACTGGGTTCGAGCCTGCCAAGGCCCAAATTGGGCACCCCCTTCCAGTACAGACCAGGGTGGGTGTGTCCCTTGGGTTGGCCCCGGTGGGAGCATCTGCACCCAAGTTGGGACAGAGACAAAAACAGGGTATAATATCTAATTGAATACTGCAAATGGAAAAGAGGGTCTCCTTCTGAGAGTGGCTTGCCTAAGACCACTTAGGGCCAGTGCATCTGTAACATTCCCCTCTGGGCATCCTAAAATTATAATCTGACAAGAGGTGGGACCCACAAGAACTTGCAAGGGACATTTCATTTCTTCTCCCCCACTATTCCCTCTTTTTCCTTCCCTGACAGCCCCCATAGCCTTTCCCCTTTGCCTTATTCCTTCTGTCTTTCCCACCAAACAATTAAAACCTTTATCTGCCCCTGTCTTCCCTCCCTTTGGAAACTTCTACCAAGGAAAACTGTAGACCAGTTGCACAGTGCTGGCCAGAAGACCAGTCCCAGTTGCGAGGTGGTAACCTGCCAAGACTAGCAGGGGAGATATCATTTTCCCCAGTATCTCTTCTCCACACTTATTTCCTCTTTCCTTCCTGGCAACTCCCATATCTCACCTTTCCTTGCTTCCTTCTTTCCCACCCACCCACCCACCCACCCACCTACCTACCTACCTTCCTTCCTTCCTTTTATCTAGCTCCCCATCTTTAACTATATTATTTATTTCATTTATATCCCACCTTTCTCCACCATGGGGACCTAAAGCATCTTACATTATTCTTCTCTCCTCCATTTTAGCCTCCCAACAACCCTGTGAGGTAAGTTAGGCTTAGGAAGTGTAATTGGCCCAAGGTTATCCAGTCAACTTTTGTGGCAGAGTGATGATTCGAATGTTGGTCCTAGTCTGAAACTCAAATCACTACACCCCACTGTTTCTTGGGGGGGGGAAGTACTATTGGACAGTAGCAAGCAGCTGGTCCAGGTGAGTCATACAAGTCATATGGTATCAAGTCACCCAGTGGTTTCTGCCTGCCTTGGCTCTGATGAATTTTCCCTCAAAGGCCCAACAGCCCTGGAAAGGATCCTGCCTTTTTATTGATTTTTATCAAAGCTTCAAGGCTAGCAATGCTGTTGTGGTTGCCTAGCCAGGGTCAGTGAGGGTATTAGTTTCTTAAAGCTACAGGTGCTGCTTCTGTGGGGGGGGGGTTGCGGGGTGTGTGTGTTTTTTAAAAACAATTTCAGGTTTTCTGCAGGGTTTAGGTTTGTAGAAAGAACTGACTAGCCTGTTCATAGCTCCAGTCTCTGGATTTAAGTGTGGAGAAGTAGATATATTGATTTTTACAGGATTAAATGCACTCTAATGATGTCATTAGATGCTCAAGGGGGCCCACAGGTTTCTAAACCACCTATGCCCTTCTTGACATACATATGTATGTGCTGTCAAGTCATGACCGACTTATGACAACCCCAGCAAGGGACTCCCAAGACAAGTACAAGGCAAAGGTGGTTTGCCATTGACTTCTTCTGCAGCATTGAGACCTACAGCTCTTGTGGTGCATTGAGAATGTCAAGAGAAGGTCCAGCCATTTTGTTAATTTATGGCCTGCTTTGGAATGTCATCTGGATTCCAAAATGGACCTGAAAAAGAAGCCCTTCCTCCCCTCCCCCTTCCAGTACAGACTCAAATATTCTGGAATGTGGCCCTGCCATTGAAAGGCTAGACATGAAATGTCCAGAGAGTGAATTCTGCCTCTACTCTTTAGTACTTTGCTTCTCAGTAATGAGTCTGTGTTTCTCTGTTCTTTCCATGTGTCAATGTTATCATTTTCAACACTGCACCTAATACGAGTTACAGCTGAATGTATGCAAAATTTATTTGAATTACACATCTGTGAAAACGTCCTTGTTTTAAAGGGCAGTTTGATGGACCTATCCGAGTAAAGCCATGGTTACGATTGGGCCACCGATTTCCTTGCAAACTGCAGCAAATCACCACAGATACACGATCTACCCAAACTGTTCATTTTTTACCCTCCCACGTCTCCGCTCGCTCGCAGACAGCAGCGATACGCTTCTCACGTGTCTCCAGCCAACCCCCAGTTAACAAAGGAGGAAGCGGAGAAAGGCCGCTTCTTCGGCCGCGTCTGCTCCGTTACACCGAAGCAAGCCTATTGTGCGAGAGAAGCATCCCCGCCCCCTTCCCCATTTCAGTGTGGACCAAACCATGAAAGATTCACGGGGGCGGAGGGAGGGAGAACGACAGCCGAGGCCGGCGTGCAAAGCACGGGATTCCACAGGTCGGGGCCGAAGCTCGAAGGCAAGCTTCTCGTTACCCTCCGGGTCTCCTTGAAGGCCGCCTCTGGAGAAAGGGCAGACTGTTCAGGAAAAGGCTCCCCTGTGTGTCGGCCTGTGTGTCGGCCAGGCAGTGGGAAGGACGGAGCTGGGCGCCACTAGCGGCTGCGGGAATAGCAGCAGCAGCGGCGGCGTTTCGGCCGTGGGAGACTTCCATTCAATGTGTGGAGGAAGCCCCCGGGGGCGCACGGCGCGGCGATCGGCGCAGCTGTCTCCTCGGCTGCTCTTTGCAACAGCGGTTTCCCTCCCCCGCCCTCTGCAGCGATCTGGCTTCTTGCCCGGACTTTACAATCCGGGGAGAGAGACGCGGGAAAGGACAGAAAGGCAGGTAAGAGAAGAAGCCCGGGAGCGTGGCCGCACAGCCGCCGAGTGTCTGCAGACGGCGGCGGGGGGCGGAAAGAGGGCGCTTGTCGCCCGTCCAGCTCCCCGGTCCCCAAGCGCTGGTTTGAGACCTCGGACCCGAGGATCTGCCTCGGCTTCTAGTGCCAGGGCAGGCGACGGGCAGACCTCGCTCCCTGGTCACAGGTAGAGTTCTCTCTGTGTGTGTGTTGGGGAGGGGGCGGCGGCTTAGGCTTTGTATTGGCGTCGGTTCCCTTCCCACCTGGCCCGTGCCCCCCCCCCCCTCTGAGAGGATGGGGCTCTGCTGTGTTGGGCTAAACAAGGGAAAGGGGGAGGCACTTGGGATAGCGGGACTAGAAGCAGGAGGGGGAAGTTTCCCCCCCAGGCTTGGTTGGGAAACGGAAACCTGGTTTTGTGCTGGGAGGGGGAGGGGGGTTATCGTGCTTCGTGGGTTGCTGGCAGCCCTCTGCGATGCGAGGGACTTCGGAGATTACAAAGGAGGGGGCGGCCACTGGACGGCGACAGCGATTTTCTCCTTGCAGAGATGGGGGGGGGGGGGTGCTTTGTTGTTGTAGTCTCCTGGGGCACCTTCTGCATCAACGAGGCTGTTGGCTAGAAGCTTCCCAGTATCTAAGACTGCAGTCCGAAGCACTCTGAAATAGAAGGGAGGACAGGCATACGCTCGAAAGGCGCTGGAAGAGACTGGAACGTGCGTTCTTTGCCCTGAAAACAAATGCCTCCAAGTGCCACTTTAGAATGGCATGTCTGTCTGCTCCGTCAGTAGGACTAACTTTCAAACCGGCTGTATTTCTTGGAAAGGTTTATACAGGAGCTCTCTTTTGGCATTTTAATGCCTTTGCTTTTTGTATTTTTTTAAATGCTTTAATGCCTTAAAACTATTTTTAAAGTGCAAAGTCTTGGACTTGGCAAGGGTCCATAAGTGAACTGAAGTAGCAGAAGCTCTTTTAATATCTAAAACATCCCTGACAGATGCCCACCCAACACTCTTGTGATTCACTATTCTTGGTTGCCCTTGTAGGCCCTTGTAATGGCAGCATTAACTCCTTGTTTCTATCCCATGCATGAACTGGTGTAATGTAATTAAGAATGTGAGATGGACAGTTTGGGAAATGTTGTTCTTTCTTAAATCTCAGCTCTGCAACTGATTCCCTAGCTGACCTTAGTTAAGACACTTTCTCTCAACTTCTGTTTAAATAGGTATAATAACATTGCCTACTTTAAAGGATGTTGTCAAGATATCATGAAATGTTTCCAACATTTTTTGGGGGAAAACATATATTCTTATGTCTGCTATCCCATTCTTTGAGCTCAGGAGTTCACAGACTAATGGGTCTCAAGCAGAGGTTGCAGACAAATGTTTTCATGTGGTAGTTACATTTTGCAGTGGGTCGAAAGCAGCTTACTATGTATGTCAGCTCGATCACGTGGAGCTATAGTTTTTAGCTGTGCTCTGAGGAACCCTGGAATACTTATTGATACGATCAGCAGTAGTGGACAACCTTTGTACAGAAGATGGCTTATCCTTGCTACTTATTGTTCTTTGTGATGCACAGCCATAGTGAAATGCTGAGGGTATTCTAGGCTGGAGGTCTTCAGTCCACAGGTCCTGACTCTTAGGTGGGCTTCAAGCCTCTGTAGAGCTGCTTAAAAAAAAAGAAGATATGTTCTTGGTCAGGAAATACTGTAGGCTGATCCTGCATTGAGCAGGGGGTTGGACTGGATGGTCTGTATGACCCTTTCCAATTCTGATTCTGTGGTGTGCATTTGTAGAGAACAAAGTCTGAGTCCAGTGGTACCTTTAAGATCAACAAAGTTTAATTCAAGGTATAAGCTTTCGTGTGCAAGTGCACTTCTTCAGAATCTATCTTCATTTGTAGAGATGAGGGATGTCACATCTCCTGCCTCTTTTTGCTTGCCTGATGACTGAGAGGACAGCCAGGTGGCAAGGCAATGTCCCTTGTTCTGTTTCAGTGCAGGTATGTTCAGAGGTCCTCTCCTAACAGGAGTTCTCCCTGGGCTTTCCTGCCTTCCTCTGACCGGGCCATGCCCTGGCACTCAGTCTGTTACAGGTGCTTAACAGTGTGGAACTTCTCTCTGTTGGTGATGGCATAACTCTGGCTTCTCCTCTGACGTCACATGCTTGGCGGTTTGGTGGGCTGTGCTGCTGTGGTAAAATGGACCAAGAAATCCATGTTGGGTTCCCACTGGGGACAGTGGTACAGTTATCCTGGCTTCCAAGTCTGGAAATGTTGTAGATCAATATTCTCTGCTGCTCTTTCACTTCACATGAGATTTTATTTTATTTTACTTCTATAGCCTGCCTTTCTGGCTGAGACTCAAGGCGGATTACAAAATACAGAAAATAATTCAGTCAAACAACATAACACATCCAATAAACAATGCAGTAGGACTAGGATTACAGAACTGGAAAACGGTGCAAACTGTTGATGACAGGGTCCAGTATTTCTGACCAGTACCTGCATCTACAACATGCTCATTTTCTGTAGCAGGAATTCCTGGGATTTCATGTGTCAAGAGTTTTCTGGAGGAATAAGATTCAGAAGCACCGCTGTACAGATTCTCCACGATCATGTTCTCTGTGTGCTGGCTGTAATGCCCTTGTGTTTGTTTGTTTGTTTCTGTTAATGGTGATGGCAATGACAGTGCTGGAGTATCCCCCCCCCTCAGTTTCTAATTAGGAAATTACATGATGTAGGGCAGAGACCTTGACATTAATAAGCATTTTGTTATGTTGAGTGTTACGGGGAGCAGAATGTTGATGCAACACTGAGTCAGCACAAAATATCACTCCAGGTTACTCATCACTCACTAACAAGGGGTTGTTTGAAAGCTGTTCTTTCATATATCCAAAGATGGGATTTAAATGGCCACACCTTGTAGGACAGCTGAAATAACTATTTATGATTTGCTGAGGAGCAAACGTTTGCAGATATAACACCATTGGCACAGAAATATGACAGGCTGGGAGCTCACCATATGGGCCAGCAGTTTGTATATTTATGCTTTGATTTTTGTGAGGTACCTTTATTCCCTCATGATGAATGAATAAATGCAGGGCTCTTTCCTGTAGGCCAGGCTTCTGTCCTGTCCCAAATCTGGTTTCCATCTGTCACAACATTACATGAACCTAGGCTTGTATGACGCCAGCTTTTTCAAGAGCCTGCTCACTGTTCAGATTTCAAAGGCAAGCTTTTTTTCTTGGGGGGGGATCTTGTGTGGGCAAAATAGTACATACATTTATTTCTACATATTCCACATCTGTTTAAAGGATATTTGTATTAGTAATGAGATTCTAGTCAATTGGTTGCCTCTTGGACAGCAATGAAATATTCCATGGATACAAGAATGCTATTCCAGAGGTATTAGCACACCTTTTTGAATAGAAATACAGGCGGCTATGCTGGTTACCCAAGCACCCTCGTTGATTTTTTTTCAAGTTTCAAGGACTGTACTCTCTTAATACAGTGTCATAGTGAGTATTAAGCACATAATAAAGTAGTCCAGAAAAAACAGTTTCTAAAACCACGTGAAGTGTATTCCTACTAGGCAAATAGAATTGGGCAGTTTGTGGAATCATCTGATCAAAAGCTAGAAATAGGTCCATTTAAATTAATATAGGTCATATAGGTCCATTTAAAATATGAAATAATGACAGAGGAAGCATGGTCTCAGTATTATAGAGGAAGGATAAATATTGATGCAGTTAAAAGCTGACTTGTGTTTAGTATAACATGTATTTTGTATTCCCTTTGACTCCTAGATTTTTGAATAAAAGTTAGCCAAGATTAAGCACTCCTGCCAACCTAGCAGTTCGAAAGCAAGAAATTGCAAGTAGATAAATAGGTACCACTTCAGTGGGAAGGTAAAAGCGTTCCGTGCACCTTGGTGTTTAGTCATGCCGGCCACATGACCACGGAAATGTCTTCGGACAGCGTTGGTTCTTCGGCTTTGAAACGGAGATGAGCACCGCAACCCTAGAGTCGGATTCGACTGGCTTTCGAGCAAGGGAACCTTTACCTTTACCTTTAAGATTAAGCATATGGATCTGTAATGAATGTGTCTTCTTCCCCTGTTCGTTCCCACTTTCAGCTCCCTTCCTTTCCTTTTGTGATCTTCACACCTTTGCTGCTTCTGTTACATCATGTTTTAGACAGTAGACTCCTTGGGGCACGGGCCTGCTCTCTTGGACTCCAAAATGCCATATCTTCATTGCTATGTAGATAAGCTGTTCTCTAAAGTTTTGTTCACTTAATTCAGACCTGCATAACAAGCTGCAATGTTAAGTATATGAAGTTTAATTCTGATACAAGCTTTTGTGTGCGTGCACTCTTGATCTGATATCTGGTGAAGTGTGCATGCACATGAAAGCTTATACCAAGAATTAAACTTTATTGGTTTTAAAAGTGCCACTGGATTCAAACTTTGGTCTATTGTTTCAGGCCAACGTGGCTACCTCCCTGAATCTATCTTAAGTATATGTATTAGGGAGTAAACTCTGTTAACTCCAGTGGCACTGACTTATGAGTAAAAATATGTAGGATTGCATTGTATGGGTTGGATCACATGGTGATTTCAACTGATAGGCAGGACTGGAACATGATTTTCTTGTCTCCACACTGCTGCTCCTGGGGGACAGTACACCGAGGAGTAGCACAGAGGAGAGCCAGAGGGCTGTGGAGTGTGTGTGTGTGAAAACTGCTCCACCATCCATTAGTGGACATCTTCCATGGGATCTAACTCTAATTGTAATGTTTTAGAATTTAATTGTGTTTACTTTGTTTTGTAAGAAGCTCTTCTCTTTTTACACCTTATCTGCTATGTTTATTTTATTTATTTATTTTTATTTATTCTTTAGATTTGTATCCCGCCCTCCCCGAAGGCTCAGGGCGGCTAACAAGGGCATAAATGCCAGATTATAACAATAAAAACAATATAACAATACAATAATACAGCATACTACCATTAATTAAAATTAGTAAAAATAAAAATCGGTGCTCCAATACTCACTCCGAGTCATAAGATGTTATAACAGAACAACTACAGTATATGCCGCCACAACCCTGTCATCCACTAGGGATGTCTCGCACCCCCTCCCCAATGATACCCGCACCAGTGGTGGTAGAGTGCGGTGATGGAAAGGCGTTGATGGAATAATGGTGGCTCTTTAATGTTGCCGCTTTAAGTACTCACCTATTATGTGCTATTGTTTTGTGTCTGTCTCTTGAAGTCTCCTGAATAAAGCAGGGATATTCTACCTATCATGGCACTACTTGAAAAACAGGAATGTGCTTCCATATAGATGCTGCTGTAGAAATAGAAATTATTTTACTGAAGGAAAGCACACCGAGTTTCGTTTGACATACCTGTTGGTAGTGACACAAGGGATGTAAATGTCTGTGTACTCCCACTCACAAGGTTTTGTGCTTTTCCCCATCATTCATAAAGCTCTAGAAAGAAGGCTCGGTTTAATTCATTTTCTACACAGTGGAATGAAACTAGAATAAGTAACGCAATCTGTTTTAGGATGAAGTTTTGTATATTATCTATAGTTGTGGTGAAGCAGCACCTGAGTTACTTTAATGTTCTTAAACCATTATAAGTTAGCATTCCTTGCTGACCCAAGGTATTTACTACAAATGGTCTCAATAGATACATAGAAGCCAGTATTTGTTTATAGATAGGATTCACTGATAGATGGACAGTGTAGTCCTAAATATAATTACACCATTCTAAGCCCATTGACTACAACTGTGTTTGGGATTACAAAGAGCCAGGCCTTAACAAGACATCTTCATATTCATTAAAAAAGGAAAGTTATTCTCTGTCCATGCCTTTCCCCATTCAGTTTAACAACTGTGTTTCTTGTACTTTTGACCATACAAAATATTTTAATCCTTTCCTTTGGACAGACTTACCTGCAATACCAGTCAAAAATTACATGATAATTAGGACACAGTTTGGCATGGTGATTCGTGGCAGCTGTTGAAGGTTTACATTAACAACTTTCTGAATAGTAATAGTTTTGCTTTTACCTTTTTTTGTTTGGTCACATTTTGTTGTTCTGGCTCTGTTAATTTAAATGCTGTTACAATTTACAGTGTGCTGCCTGTTTAAAAAATATTTTTAAAATCGAGAATTGATACAAAAATTAGAGGTTGGGAATTGAAGCATACTGATTGCAGGAGGGCATGCAGCAAGCAACTGTGCTTTTGCATTGATCCCTGGTTGGTTTCAGGTAGCTAATCCAGAAACCATACGTGGTTTTATAGATCTCCCCCCCAGGTTCATACTTTTTCTCCAGAGCAGCAGTGAAATTGTGTGCCTTTGCCAAGGAAGTGAGTAATCTGTTTAGAAGACCTTTAACAACATTGTTAAAGAATATGGACAGGGGCTAGGTATGTCCTTTTAAAAAAAGGAACAGTGCTCTAAATATCTTGACTGTGGAGTGTTTAACATATGAAGAACTATGGAGCTATAGGTTTTATTCAGGCAAATGAAATGATGTGCGCTATGTTCAATGAAAGTAATTCACACTGAGAAATAAATGTGCAGTACAATTCCAAGCAGAGTTACAGCTTTGTACATCCATTGTGGGCTTAGAAGGGTGTAAACCAGGGGTGTCAAACATGTGGCCCAGGGGCCGGATGAGGCCCCTGGAGGGCTTCTATCAGGCCCACAGTGGAAATGGCTGTCTTCTGCTTCTTCTTCCAGTTCTGCTGCTGCTGCTGCATCATCGTAGGTTTGCAGCTTACAGATACACACCTGAACAGCATACTCAGGATTGCAACAGCACAGACATTTTGATGCAGTAATTCAGAGCAAGAGGTGTCAGTTATCAGACACTGTTAAATAAACAAAATATTGCAAGAGTCCTAATGTTTTAAGCATGTTTTTATTTTAAGTAAAAAAAACCCTTTGTGTTTTTGTTTTTTATAAAGTTTATATTTCTGCTACCTGGCATTACATTTTATGACACACATGGCCCGGCCCAACAAGGTCTCATTTATGTCAGATCTGGCCCTCATAACAAATGAATTCGACACCCCTGTTGTAGAAGATCAAAGGGTTACATGTAAGGAATGTAGGAACTTACCCATTGGGACACTTGAATCCTGAAGTATTGTTGCACTGTCAGGAGATTATTTTTATGCATACCTTGTCCTGGCATTTAAGTTAAAAAGATACTTTACCCACTTCATGCATTAAATACGTGCTACTACAAAAAATATTAGGCACCACAATAAAATTTCTAGGTGCCACTGTAACCTGATGCTTGGAAGTTGTCAGACCTTTTTTTCCTGGCCAGTTTTTGCTTTGGTAGCCACTGCTTGTGCTGATTACAAGCTGGTATTACCCTCAATGGAGGCAGTTACGCTGTGTGTGCTGATCATTTTCCTCATCTACATTTTTTTCTGCATAGCACCCTGTGAGGTATGTTAGGCTCGGAGAGAGGCCCAATAAGTTTCATGGCAAGGTGGGATTTAGACAGGGAAGTTCTACTTTAACTGCTACACCACATTAGCTCCCAGTAGGTTCAATTGTGTGCTTGCAGGGCTGTGCTACAGTGAGAGGTACTGAGTTTGAAATAAACCCTAAATGCAGCTTGTAGTAGCAATGGCTTGCACCCCATTGGAGCAACAGCTACTGTGTCTAGAAAAGTGGTAATGAAAAAGGCTGTGGCCCACACATAATTAATGATAGGACTGCAGTCTTGTTCTTACTTGGGGGTCTCAAAAGCATAATTATGCCTCTTTAAACATACTTGTTTACTTATATTGCATTATCTTCTTTAGATGCTTGAAAAGCTCTTAATCATGGTCCCTGCCCCACTGAATTTTTGATTTTTGCATTCATGGATTTGTCTTGCTCCAGACAGAAATCCGCACAGTAAAAACACACAAAAAAATAATATTTAGTCACAGAATGCATTACCTCATGCTATTCAGAGAATCCTCTTAGTAAATATTTTGATGATGAAGTCTGCTATCTTAACTAATGGAACAGACTGAGGAATATTTCCAGGCATAAAGCAGGTGGTAGGACCCATTCACTTGTTTTTAGTGAGGGGTACTGTTTGTTACAATAGTATGCTGATTTGAAAGGAGCAAGCAACTGAAGAACATTTTGTGATCTATTGTAAATTATGGCTTTTACATGAAGATTATCTGGCTGGGGGAATGTCCTTTGAATGCGTTCATTAAGAATTTTCTGAATGCATCTGGCTGCTTGACAGTCTCTCTTTCTCCTTTTTTTGCTTGGTCAGTGTTTGAAAAATCAGTCTGTGCACAAGGAAGATAACTGTGGCAGGAAACCACTGTTCCTGGTATTTCGTAATATATAACAATTATAAAGCCATTTTTTGAAGTTGCTGATAAAAGATTGATTTCTTGCTGGTAAAACGTCAGGACAACTTAAGTATAGTTTCCTCTGTGTATCATCAGCAACTTAAAAGAATACCACTGATTTAATAGGATTTTTCTTTGTGTTTTTTTAGTCCCTAGCTCTGTGTTTAGCTATGGTTTCGGGACAAGCTTGAGTTTGACGAATCATGGGGAAATCTTCATTGTGGAATCATTTCTGTGAGTTAGCAATAATAAGCAACTGTTCTTAAGCAACTGGATTTCTTTGTTCCTACTTAGGGGCATCCCCCCTAAACTTGATAGACTTGTGGGTCCTGACCCACCTTGAGGATCATGTCTGTAAGTTAACAATACAAGAGCTGCTAAATGGATGCAGAAAAAGATCTGGCCCATTTGATGTTTGTTGGTTTTAATGTGTTTTTAATCAGGTTTAAGGAATCAAACCAGTGTTCCAAGTACACTGTATATTGTGGTGATATATTAGGTATACTGTGTAAATGACAGGCATAGCGTACTGAGTATGACTCTCAGAAAAAGCAATAGCTGATCTTTGAAGTCTGGCTAATAAGGCATTGTTGCTCTGCTACGTCGGCCTTTAGCCCACCCAAACAATCTACAGGAGGCAAGTGCCAGAGAATCTTAAAATGTTCTGAATGCCACTGGGAGGAAATACTAAACTAAGACTAGGTTAAAGAAAATTAAATGAAGGAGTCTATATGCTGACAGTTTTCATGTGTTTACAGTATGTTACACAAGGTGAACACTCGGTAATCTGTCTTCTATTATGTTACATTTCTGTCACATCCTTCTTCCGTGAGTGGGTGGAAGTGGAAAGGTGATATCTATATCTATCTATCTATCTATCTATCTATCTATCTATCTATCTATCTATCTATCTATCTATCTATCTGGACTTCCCTACTTATTTTACTGTAACAACCATTACGTTTAGAGGCAGTGACTGGCTTAATGTCACCCCAGTAAGTGTCATGCTTGAATGGGGATTTGAACTGGGATTTCCAAAGTCAGAGTCTAATTATGGACCAAGTTGGCAGCCTGAGCTACTTCTTCCTACCCTATTCTTAACTAACACATATATAGAGTAGTACTAAGCATGTTTCTACAGATGTAAGTCCTATTTTATTACAGGAAAGTGCTGTTGGGATTGCACTGTAAGTTTAGCAAGAAGAATTCTGTCCTCCAGCTGTTTCAGCAATGGAAAAAGCTGTCCACAGCTGCACATGTGGAACAGCCTTTTCCTTGTAGAGTTTTCAAAGCCAATAGGAAGAGCATATGCATGTGTGGATTAGCCATAGAGAATAATTAATATGGCTTAACTCTGACCCATTGATTTCCCATCAATTCTGTGATTTGGAAATTGAGAGGACAATAGCTCAATTTACACAAATTCTTTGCGTGTGCGCAGCCCCAAGTTCAATCACTAACATCTACTTGAATGATCCGAGCTTTTATAGCAGGGCTGGAAAAAGGCCCTGTCTGAGATTCTGGAGATCTGCTACTGGTCCATGTAGACAGTAGTGTTTTAACAAGTGTGACGGTATAATGGAAGGCCTTTATAATATATCCTTTACTCTGAGTCATTGTCATCTGTCAGTAGGTGAAGACTTTGTTAGTTGTGTTTGGCGTTCACTTACTAACTCTTTGGCCCCCCTCCTTGTTTGTGTGTCTCTCTGTTTCTCTTTCTTACTTGTTTTAAATATTTTGTTGCATATATATGTATTTTAAATATATCTGTGTTTTAATTGGGACCTTTGGTTGGATGTCAAGAGAGTATTAAAATGGTTTGAACGAAATAGTTATGTCCCACCTTTTCACGTCACCCAAAGTGGCATACAAAATGTAAACATACACAATTATAAAACACAGTTAAAATACATAAATTAAAATATATCAGGTTAAACATTGTTGCTACTAGTTCCCAGGGACATTCATTAGTTACCGTAAAGGCTTCTTGATATAATTCTGCTTCACAACTTGTATGGACCAAAGAGAGTGTAGGAGCTTTCTGTAGCATGTCTGACAAGCTATTCTAAAGCATGAGGATACCCACTGAAAAAGAGCGTGCACCGTAGTTGAATGAACGTCCCAAATAGAGAGGACCATCAAAAGTGAGGCACCTTGAAGATACACAGTTGGTGCACAGGCTCATGTGAGGAAAGGTGGCCTTGATATGTGGGTTGTGGTCTCCTTTCAGTTCATACCTCCAGCTGATCGGAAATCTCACTCACTCAGTTATTTTAATACAGTGATGACGTGATGCACTGCTTAACCTTGCACCTCTGTGAGAAGTTTATCACTGTTGTATGCTTTCTAAAGGTGGGCTGAACAGAGGTGAAGTGACATTCTCATTGTTGAGCAACTGGGTGAGTAGTTTGCCATGAACTCAGTTTTCTAGTTGCAGATACTAAATGGTACAGAATCTTGTTCAATTAAAATGGGGAAGAGAAGCCACATTATATAAACTATTTCCAGATGTGGTTACCAATCTAATCTTTATTTCTCTGGCTTGAGCTTTAGCCAGCTCCATCTCCGTCATGCCTGCCTTTGGCCAGCCTGTGGGAAATCAAGAAACACAGCTAGTGTGGGAAAAGACAAATGCTGAAGAAATGTTATATTAGTATCATTCTGCTGAAGAAAGTGGGAAACATAGGTGCGAAGCGCTAAAAAAAGTGTTAATGTTATGACTGGCAGACATTCAGTTTTTCTTTAGCACACTTCATGTTTAAATATCCTTGATTGGTTGGAGGTCTACAAAACTGTAGTAATATTGAACCCTCAAAGGAAAGAAGAAAAGAGGGGGCATAGATGATCTAATTCTGTAAGTAGAAGAGGTTTTGTATACATGCCTTTAATTGGATCCCTGTGTTGTGCTCTTGTGCAAATAGAGGCACTTCCATTTGTACAAGGAGACATCTGTGGATTTCCCACTCATGCTGCAGGCCCCATTGTTCCGATGACCCTTAGAAGCATTTTTGGTGGTGTGAAGGAGGGATGGGAAGAGGTGGGAAGGATCCATTATGCTGGCGGTTCTGCTTCCACATGAAGGATGTCCCAGTTCAGCCACCCATTCCTTCCACACATAAATCTGCTTAATTTTAAACCTGTAAAAACAAAAAACAAAATAGTGTTTTCGGTCACAAGGCTATCTGCAGTGGCAATTTCTTGTGTCTGAAGGGGAAATGGCATTGAAGGACTTCAGAGAAGTGCTAGTCAGGTACTCTGTTCATTTGTTGATGACAGCAAAGAGCCCGTGCCCTGAAGAGATGAGCATAACACAGGAGAATCACCTGCCTTTTAGACAGAGGGGAGGAGATAGTTGGAGGAGTTTTTTTTTAAGGCTGTAAAGTAATAGCATTACTCATTAGATTAGAAAGAAAGACTGCTGCTTCCCTACTGATAATGAAGCTCAAGACAATGCATCCACATGGATTAAACAGAGACCTAGGTTTCCTGCCAATGCTGAGTTTTCCATACCTAGTACCTCTCTGCATATCACACCTAATCCAGTCACACCTGCTATTGTCATTTGCCTGCTAATGTTGTTTAGCATCTGAAATTACTCCACTTTCCCATATGTAGGACAGATGGATTCATATTCTAGCTGTATCTGAAGAAGAGAGCAGTGACTCAGAAAAGCTCATAACCTACCAAAAAATTTGTTAGTCTTTAAGGTGCTGCTGGACTCTTAACTCCTTTCTACTAGCATTATTCATGGTCATGTTTTTTTTAAGGGGCAGAAGAGAATCGCATACAGCTCAGCCTGCCTTTTAGGGAGTGGGGAGGGGATTGTCTGAGATGTCTGCGAATATGTGGAGGGTTTTTTTTTTAAAGTTATTTCTGTACAGGGTTACTTACGGTACTCATTTTTAAAAAATAATATAAAATAGGGTGGACAGAGAATCCTGAGGTTGACATAAGAAGACAGTGGGCTGGGGGCCTTCAATGCCCATTGGGTGTGAAAGGGAAACCACGGTGGAGTGAAACTGGAATATCCTTGGCTTGCTGGAGTCTCTGTTGCAAGGGGGATGACACACAGAATTGTATCAGCAACCAGGCTATCATACCATGGTATAAAAGCACCATGGTATATGGAAGCAGCCCAGAACTCTGCTGTAGTTCTTTGGATGTAACCTATAATATTTAGTAAAATTTGAATCATGTATATGAATACTGTGTATCACCAAAGGAAGTTTTCTGCTCTTTTAACTTCATGTTTTTTAGATTTAAATGTAGGTGTGTAACTTTTTTTCTTGGTCCATAATTTTAAGTAGTAATAGGTAAGAGCCCCCTCAGCTTAATTTCTCAGTGGATGTTTGCTTGTAAAGTTGATGCAATGCATGTTAATAGAGCCCTGTGCATGTATGGTCATATTGGCCTGGTAGTTTGGCTTATTACTCAATACCAAGTTGAAGTTGCAGAAATCATGGATGCTGCAACACAGTGGCTCAGACAGTCGGGCTTTTTTGTTGTTGTTCATGGAACACAGTATTGTTTTATAGATTACATGCCCATTTAAACAGTTCATGTGGCTTCACAGCTATCAGTGAGAGTGCCTTTGAGAGTAAGAGCTTAAGAAGCTCTGTGCAGCTGTTTTTGAGCATTTGGTCTGTTGAATGCTGGATCGTCCTATAGCATTCCAAGCTGTACAATAAGTTCTGGAGTAACTGGTTTTCATTTTGTAATGGAACTGAGCATTAAAGCTGTATAAATTTGGGTTCTAAACCAGGTAATTACAAACTGCAGTGCTGAAAATGTGCTAGAAAATGGAAATTGCAGTATTGTGCAGCCTTAGGTTGTTTTTAGGCCTTGAAGAGTAGGGAGAGGACATTTAACCCTTCAACATCTGCTCTGTTTTTCCGTTAACAGCACTGCTCTCCGTTGTTAGTTTTCTACAGCTGCCTCTAAAGGCAAAGCCACAGTGGTAACTATGTTGGCTTTGGTGAACTTCCAAAGTTAGCACAAATCATGGTTTGAAAATATACTTAACCCATTATGTCTGGTTCTGGCTTATTGGCTGATTGTAAAGCATGCAATAAGGAAGAAAATGCTAAGGAAAAACCATCAACAATATGAATGTACTAAAATAAAAATAAATTTATTAAGCGATAGTCTGTTGCATATTTCTGTTTCACATTAATGTATTAATTCTATATTGAGGTTGGTGGTCACAACCCATCAGTTACTGTTTATAATGCTAGTATGCTCCCTGGCACTACTTCACAACAATAATAGCTCTTGAACATGACACAATACATAGGTCTGGGTGTTACACTGCACCTTCAGATGACATACAAAAAGTGTCCATAGACAAAAAGTGTCCTGTGACAAAATGATGTCGCTGAATTCTGTTGCTCTCTTAAGAAGACTTCCCTAGTTCTTATTCTGTTGTTTGTAACTGATACATCACAGTACTGATTTCGTTTGCATGCTGAGTGCTTCATTGGGATTATAAGAATGCATTTTTTAAAACTGTTGCTCTGAATATATATATATATATTAAGGCTGTGATAAATAAAATGGGTATGTACTTAGGGACACAAGTTAGGAATAGTGTGTTGGAGATTTCTGCATGTAGTTTTGATTAAAAGTTTTATTACCACACTGACAGAGACTAAATCAAATAGCAGTTTTAACAATCAGTGTTTGTAGCATTGAGTTCAAGAGAAGGATTTAACCTCAAATGCAAATAATAGCAGAAGAGTTATCTTCCATTAAGGTTATATAGACTCAGCCAGGATAAGTACTACTTATAGCTTTATTTGTTAGTGTCTCTTTAATATAGTTCAGTGTGAGGTATAGTATGTTGCATTGAAAAAAAACTGTAGTCTTTTCCCGTCTTGCAGCTAGGAAAGAAATCTAGGTCAAGAGATTCTGTCTTATTAATAACTTAGGGCTCTGTTCAACAGAAATTATCCTCAGCAGCTGCCTGCTCTCCCAGTTTCTTCTGTTCTGAAAAAAAAATGCCCCGTCTCCTGACCTTCCTTTTCTTTTCTCTCTGCAGACTTTGTAGTTAAGTAAGTTTGTGTGTATTTGTTTTGATTTTTATACAGCTGGTACTGCTGGACAAAGGCATTTAGACTTCCGCAGTATTGTGCAACCTTAGGTTGCAGTATGTCCCAGCATGACTTACAGCTGTGCATGTGTTCTCAGAAACCCCACTGTTTTCACTGAGCCTGGAGCCCATTCACACTCATGCTCTGGGGGTCCTTCAGTGTACTGTGATCCACCACTTCAGGCTTGCACATCTGGATATTTTGAGTATGTGAGTTGCGCTGATTGCATGGGTCTTTCTTGTGGAGTAGGCAGCTTTCTGATTCTGTGGAAGAAACTCACCTGATTGTCCCTGACTACATGTTCTCACATGCATGCCTCTTCCATGTGAGATCATGATGTGCTAAATGTGCTCCTTTCCTGTGGACACATAGAGGGGATTCTAAATCCTGGTAAATTTACTTAGGGTTGCAGCTCTGCACTGTTCCTGTTTTGAAAGAAATGTTTGTTTTGACATAAGTGTTTTATAAGATTATCTCAGGTGAAAGATATCCCAGTAGTGATAGTATTTCAAAATATGATGGGATTATGGTTGGGGTGTGCGGCAGTGGCGGGGGGAGTCCTAGTTTCAAGGGGGAAATAATGGAAGTCTTCAGTGTACTGAATATATGTACTTTCACAGGCTGAGGTTTGGTTCCATTTTTGTAACTGGCATCGTTATTCTGGCTTAAAACGTGGTTTCTGCCTTTATTTTTCGTGCATTGGAAGGAAGAGGGGGATGAATGGCCAAGCTCGGCAGATATCCAGGATCATGCCTGTCATGTATTAACTGACATTTGTTTGATTAAGCCACTGGATGAATGGAATCTTTATGAAGTAAACTGATTCCCTCCCCATAAAACAAAATTTTAGCTTTCATATAAAGCACTTTTCGTCCTCCAAATGCTTTTGAATACATAATTCCCAAAACAGGGACATGAGAGAGACATCTAGAGCACTCACAACAGGTATATGTATGGATGAGCCGAGGCCTCTTAAGGTATAGAGATGTGAAAGCCCAGAAAAAAACCGGAAAAATTCGGGGGGGGGGACGTTTTGTCCCCATTTTTTTCTGAAGCCTTTTTTGTTTTTTTCCAAAAAATTGGAAAAATTGAAAAAAGAAAAAAAATGATTATGGAACGTTTTATTTTAACATGATGAATAAAATATTTTAAGTCAAGGTGTTCAAATATTTTCCCAATAATTTCTAAAAAATATGTATGGTGTCAGATTGATCTAATTTTTGTGCATGGAGGACAAGCAAGTCCTAGGTTACAAACTGAACTCTCCAATGCAAGAACAAGATGCATTTCTTCCTTTAGGAGGTGCTATTGTCACAAGAAAAGAAAAAGGTTTCAGTTTTGTTTTTGCATGTGGGTGGGTATTCAGTTTGTAATAATTGTTTGGATACACTCGTCTTTTTTCCCGAGCTTCAAAATTTCTGGAAATTTTACATCTCTATTAAGGTATAAACGTCTTTTCTCTCCCCTCACTTACAGTTTTGATTTGTAGTGTTGCCTGGATGAGTTGTGAACTGTTACTGATACAACTTGACAGCAGTGTTTGTTTGTTGGTAAATAAATAATAAAAGCTAGGAGGTGCTAAACCAGAAGAATTTGGGCACTTTTGAAAACATTTAGTTAATTTATTTTGTAAAATTACATGTTTCAGAACTTGTTTATGTTGTACAGAAAGAAATCGTTTGACTCTTAGGGTGAACTATGGCCTAAACTAACTTGTGTGGAATTTCAAAAAAGCAGGTTGACAAATACATGCAGGATATCTAGTTCTTCCATATAAAACACATTTATTTTGTAAGTGAACACATTTTGGTTACTGTCCTAAAATTTGTTTTTCCAAATATGCATAGCAATGAAATTCCCTTTGATAAGCTTGTTGCAAGAAAGTGCTATAAAAATATTGTGGGTCAGAAAACATGTTTGCTCATAATCACTGTGTACGTACACATCCTATGTATTTAACTTTGTCAGGGAATTTACATTTGTGGATCACTTGCTTCTGAGAATGCTTTTTAGAGTGTGTTAAAATAGAGATCTGATGTTCAGGAGTAGATCAAAAGTTCATATTGTTTTCATTTCATTTTCACTGTAGCTTGCCTTGTGCCATGGTGAACCATATTACAACATCACATCTGTGGTGAGAATTTTGGTCTTATTTATTTACTTTGTTTATACCTAGACTTTTTCCTCAGTGGGAACCCAAACCAGGTCACATCATTCTCCTCTCTTCCACTTTATCCTCATTAGAACCCTGTGGGATTGGTTAGACTGGGAGTGTGTAGCAGGCCCATGGTTAGCCAGCAAGCATCTGTGGCAGAGTGGGTATTTGAACCTCAGTCTCTCCAAGATCCTAGTCTGGCATTCCAACCGCTATATCACACTGCCTCTAATAGGGAAAGCCCTTTTAGATCAGACCTGTGGTCCATCTAATCCAGAATCCCGTTTCTTCTGGTGACCAATGAGATGCTTCCAGGAAGCCCCATAAGCAGTGAATTCAAGCGACTACTTTCCCCAGCTGTTGTCCCTCAGCAGGAGGTATTCATTGTTGATGGAGGTATCCTACATGGATTTGTATAGTCCCTTTTGAAAGCATTTAAGATAATGAACAACTTGTGGCATTGAATTCCATAAAATTCATTACTCATTGTGTGAAGAAATACTTCCTTTTGTTGGTCCTGGATTTAATGCCAGCCAGCTTCAGGGACTGACTCTGTGTTGCAGTTTCATAGGACGGGAATGAAAAATTGTTAACTTGCTTTTGCCATATTGTGTGTAATCTTAAAATTTCTTTCATGCCTGTCCATCCCTTTTATGCATTTCTTGAAAGAGGTGAAAACTAAAGTCATTTGTAGGGAGAAATATTTCAAACCCTTGATTATTTTATTTGTTCTTTTCTGCATCTTTTCTAAGTTGAATATACTTTTTTGAGATAGGGCGACCATAAATGTAACAGTATTTCTGCTTGGCTGAAGTGTAGAACTGTGCAAGGGCATTGCAGTGTTTTAGTTTCAATATAAATCCCTAATATAGCCGTTTCCATTCTTACTGAGCTGTCAGCCACAATCCCAAGACCTCTTCCTGGTTATTTAGCCACCCATTCAGAGTTTACTAGTGCATTTGATAAGTTAATATTGCTTTGCTCCACTGTACACCAGTTTACATTTACCTTGAATATAATGTACCATGTTTCTCATTCACCTTGTTTTGAAATATTTTTGTGCCGTTCTTCTCAGTTGTAGCTGATTTTCACCATCCTGAAGGAACTGCTATCACCTGCAAAACCTGAGCACTTAATTGTTCACTTCTAATTTCAGGAGAAACCATGGCTCATTGGTAGAGCATCTGCTTACTACGCAGAAGTTCTGAGGCTCAGTTGCCAGCAAATCCATTTAAAAGGATCAGGTAGTAGGTGCTGTGAAAGACTGCTGCCAATCAGAGTAGACAGTACTGACCATGATGGACCAATGCTCTGAATCAATATAAAGTAGCTTCAGGCACCTTTTTTTGAGAAAGTTAATAATGGCTGCGGTCACACGTAACAGAAGCCACACAAGTGAGACGGAAAACAGCCGGAGTTTCCGGGCGCGATCTCACCAGCACATCTGGGAAGCGTAGCACTCCCGTGGCTCAACCGAGGCTTCCAGCCGAAACTGCGTGGCAAAAAACTAGTACCTTGGAGGTACTAGTTTCCGGAAACTGCGGGGCAAGGGCGGGCGTCTGATCGCGTTTCCGGTGGCATCCGGCGCCCGCCCATGTCCCCTTGCAAATAAGGTGGGGGTTTTTTTGTCCGAGCCTCTGTGGATGCGCATGTGCACCCAACGGAGCATGCGCATTTGTCATGTACACAAAAATAAAAAACAGTTTGCCGCGGCGCACGCTTCTTCGTTGTGCGCCGGCTTGTCCTGTGATCGGCACCTCTCCCTTGCCATGGAACCTCCACGGTACCTCCACAGGACCTCCACAGGAGGTCTGATCACGTAACTGCGCAGTAGTTTGCCCCAAGGCAAGCAGCCACGCTTCTCCTCTGCAGTTTCCTGCCCGTGTGACCGGGGCCAATAAAGTCCTAATCCCTAGGGTATTCTGCTATTTATTTCCCACCATTGTAAAAAAATAAATAAATGTGAGTTTACGTCTACTCTCTGCTTCTTGTTGCTTAACCATTTACTTATCTGTGAAAATATATGTCTTCTTACTGCAAGCTTACTCAGGAGCCTTTGGTGATTGGATTGAGTTGGAAGTTCAAGTACAGGATGTCTGCAGTGTCACTCCATACACTTCCTTGTAAAAAGTTTTCAAAAATAAATCTAAAAGGTTGGTGAAACAGGATTTCCCTTTGTGGAAGGCATAATGATTCCTCGTAAAAGCATAAGAAGAGCCCTGTTGGAGATTCATCTGGCTCAGCATACTCTCTCACACAGTGGCCAGCCAGTTCCTCTGGAGGTTCAACAACAGGGCAGGGAGGCCATGGCCTTCCCCTGATGTTCCCTTCTGGTATTGGTATTCAGTGGTTTCCTGCCTCTTGGAAATGGAGGTTCTCTTTAGTCACCAGGGCTAGTAGGCACCAATAGACCTGTCTTCCATAAGTCTATCTAATCTTCTTTTAAAGCAGGTGGATAAAAATTATTGATTTTTTTTTAAAAAAATTAAAAAGCATTTTTAATTTAAATTGGATTTTTAAAATAAAAAAAACTATTTCAGTTACATTATAATCCAAAGGTTATTCATCATGGAATAAGGATGCTTTTTTAATTATGTAGCATAAAGGCTATATATTCATGCAGTTTTTAATTTTTTTGGTAAATGAATTCCATTAATCCATTCACAGTGTCGTGCTCTTCCAGAGGTTTCTGTAAGATTATTGGGCATTTTTTCTTTCTAGAAGGTATTATCGCAGCTGCTTGGTTTTACAGTTCTCAAAACTGTGAATTTGTATCTGCAGAGGCCACATGCCTCTTCACAGGAAAAATGCTATAAAATAAAGAGTTGGAGAAAAAGACCTTAATCACATTGTTCCTTTTAAAATCTATGTACACAGAATCAACCCTTTACCTCTTAAGCGCTAAGTTTTTAAATAATTCAATAGATCTGCACAAGAAGCTAAGTGTGAGGGAGGAGGGGCAAGCAGTAAAAAGGAAAGTGAAACCTTTTGAGCCGACTACTCTGCAAGTCTTTGGATCCTTGTGTGTATAGCCTGAGGTTTATTCTGTTCTACAGTTTCAGAGTTATCTGTCCAGGATAGGGTTTCAGTCACATCATATAGATCACACATCCACAGTATATCGCCTAAAAGAAAGAAAAAAGCCAACCATCCAAGCACCACAATAGACAATTTTGTGATAAAAACGAGCAGATTAGAAAAAGAGTTAATTGATTAAAAAAATGCCCAGTTTGTTTATGTGACAAACTCTTCTTTCCGTCTGATTGAAAACCCATACTTCATTAATATGGTTCGGTCACTGAGATCAGGATACAGTCCACCCAGCAGAGCAGATGTTGCAAGGAAACTGCTGGATAAAGTGTATGACAGAGAAATGGAGCAATGTGGAATAGCTCTGGATGGTAAAATTGTTAACCTGTCTGGATGGGTGGTGTAATGTCCACAGCGATCCTGTTGTATGTATAACAACAGAAGAAGGGAATGTCTTCCTTGCAGAAACAATTGGTACATCAGGAAATGCACACACAGCAGAATACTTACAAGAAGTGGAAGCAAAAGCTGTCATAACATGTGAACAAAAATTCAAATGTCTAGCATGCAGTTTGGTCACAGACAATGCTGCAAATTTATCCAAGATGAGAAGAAATTTAGAAGAGCAGGAAAGGAATACAAAGCTAATATCGTATGGTTGCAGTGCTCATTTGCTGCACCTCCTATCCAAAGACGTCAGTGTTCCAGAAATAAAGACTAATGTCATTGAAATTGCTAAATACTTCTGTAACCAGGGCTTTTTTCCTGGGGGAAGGTGCCGGAATGGAGTTCAGGAACCTCTTTGACAAAATTCTTTTAAAAATGTTGAGTTTTCAGTATACAGATTGAAAATTTTATTTCCCTCTTTAGAGTTCCGGCACCTCTTAAAAAAAAAAAAAAAGCCCTGTGCTATCATTTTGCAGCAGCAACTCTTAAAAGAATGGGTGGAACCAAGCTAATGCTCCGGCAAGATGTTAGATGGAACTGTGTAGCTGACTGTTTTGAGCAGTATATCAAGAACTGGCCTATTCTGATAGTTTGTGAACAAAATCGAGAGAAAATAGATGACACTGTCATGGCCGAAATCCTCAACATTGGGCTTAAGAGAAGTTTTGAACATATGCTGAGCATCCTGAAACCCATTTCTGAAGCTTTAAATAAAATACAGAAAAATAGCTGTTTTATTGCTGATGCTGTTGAAATTTGGAAGGAACTGAATGAGCACTCAAAAACAGAACTACACACTGACAAAATTAAATTACAAGCATTAAAAAAAGAATGGGACAAGCACGGTCTCCAGCTCATTTTCTCGCAAAGATTGTCAGTATCCGGTTCCAGGGTCATACCTTAAGTGCTGAGGAAGAGGAGTTAGCTATGACATGGGTATCCAGTGATCATCCATCTGTAATGCCAACTATAATAAACTTCAGAGCTAAGGGGGAACCATTCAAGAAATATATGTTTGCTGATGATTTTTTAAAGGAAGTCACACCAGTGAACTGGTGGAAGTCACTTAAGCACTTGAATTTAAAGAATGCTGAAGTAATGACTTCACTTTTAAGAGCAGTAGCTTCTTCTGTTGGCATAGAAAGTCTCTTTCTTTGGACTCATTCAAACTAGGAAAGCTTGTTTTTCTTTTCCAGATTATGAACAAACAAGATAGAGTGAGCTATAGAGGACAGTATTTTAATATAATGAAACTGAAGCTCAAATACTTTGGCCACCAAATGAGAAGGGAGCACTCACTGGAGAAGACCCTGATGCTGGGAAAGATTGAAGGTCAAAGAAGACGGGGACGGCAAAGGATGAGATGGTTAGACAGTGTCATAGATGCAACGAACATGAAATTAAGCCAACTTCAGAGGACGGCGGAAGACAGGAAGGCCTGGCATGATCTGGTCCATGGGGTTGCAAAGAGTCAGACTCGACTGTGCGACTGAACAACAACAAATTTTAAGTTTAACCAGGCCATTTAACTGCATCAGTTAACAAACATGGATATTTAAGCAAACACAAGAATATATATGCTATAACGTTATTGTTTTAGCTAAATAAAACTATTTAAATTGTTATTATTAAGGTAATGTTATTTTTCTCCTTCCAGTAAAGTGCAGCAGAAAAGTTGTCCAAATATGAATGATTACCCAATTAAACTGAAGATAGTTCATCTCTCAATAATTTCATAATTATCTATGATGTGTTTCTGATAGCATAACCAAATCAGTAATTTTTTGATGTAACTGCAAAACTAACCTGAAAAGTTGTTGTTCTAAAAATGAAACCTTTATCTGGTTGTAAATATTAAGACTATACCGGCAAGAATGAGTCTATGTAGAAAACCATGCTTTAAATTTAGTCTTACTGACTAGTGATTTAAATTGTGATTTAAATTGACATTATTTAAATCAAGTCCACCCTGTTTTAAAGCCATCTGTGCCTGTGGGCATCACTACATTCTCTGGCAGCGATGTCTACAGTTTAACCACTTGTTGTGTAAAGAAGTATTTCCTTTTATCCATCCTGAATCTACTGCCCATTAGTTTCATTGGATGCCCTTAAGTTCTAGTATTTGGGGTGAGGGAGGAAAATTTCTCTTTGTCACCTCTCTTGATCCTGTGCATAATTTTATAAACCTCCCATCACTTCCCCCCTTAGTTGTCTCTTTTCTAAACTGAAAAGTTCCAGACTCTTCAGTCTTTCCTCATAGGGAAGGTCCCCACCTCTGTGATGTCCTTTTTGAGATACGATGACCAAAAATGCTCACAATATTCTGAATGAGGCTCCACTAAAGATGTATATGGGGCATTTTAATATTGGCCATTTTATTTTCTATCCGTTTCCTAATAATCCCTAACATAGAGGTTGCCTTTTTCGCTGCTGTGGCACACTGGGTTGGCACTTTTGATGAGCTATCTCCTATGACCCTAAGATCTTTTTCCCTCTCAGTCACAGCAACTTCAGACCCCATTAGCCTATACTTGAAATTAGAATCCCCCCCCCCAGTGTGTATCACCTTACACTTACCAACATTGATTTTTTTTTTTGCCACATTGTTTTCTACTCACCCAATTTGTGGAGATCCTCCTGGAGCTTTTCACAGCCATCTTTGGTTTTCACCATCCTGACTAATTATGTGTCATCTGTAAACTTGACCACTATGCTACTCATGCCTAGGTCCAGATAATTTATGAATAAATTAAATAATACAGGCACCAGTGCTGATCCTTGTGAGACCCCCACTATGTACTTCTCTCCACTGTGAGAACTGTCTATTTCCCCCCTACTCTTTGCTTCCTGTTATTTAACCAATTTTTAATGTATAAGAGAACCTGTTCTCTTATCTCATGAGTCCTGACTTTACTCCGGAGTGTTTGGCGGGTACCTTGTCAAAAGCCTTTTAAAAGTCAAAGTATATAATGTCTTCCAGGTTACCTTTATCTACATGCTTGTTTGCTTTCTCAAAGAATTCCAAAAGGTTGGTAAGACAGGTCTTCTCTTTGCAAAAGCCATGGTGATTTCCCCTCAGCAGTCTTTGTTCCTCTATTGCCTAATAATTCTACCTTTAATTAGGGTTTTTCTTATTTGCCTGGGACAGAGGCTAAGTGGCCTGTAATTTCCTGGTTCCCTTCTGAACCCCTTTTAAAAAATTGGTGCAAAGTTTGCTATTTTCCAGTCATCTAGTACAGTGGTTGAATTTAGTGATAGGTTACATATATGGTTATCTCACATTTGCGTTTTCTAAGAACTCCAAGGTATATGCTGTCAGAAACTGGAGACTTATTGGTTTTTCATTTTCCAAGGAGGTCTATAACTTAATTTCCTGCCCCCTCAATTTGACTCAGTTCTTCAGATACCCTTCCTGAAAACAGTGACCGTGGTATGGGTACATATTGTACACAGTGAACTCCGAAGCATAAAATTCATTGAGCTTTGCCATCTACCTATCTTCCTTTAGCAGTCCCTTTATTCCTTGGTAATCCAAAAGCCCAACTGCTTCTCTGACTGGTTTCCTGCTCTGAATATATTTAAATAAATGTTTATTGTTTGTCTTAATGCTTTTAGCAATTTGCTCTTCAAATTCTTTTTGCATGCCTAACTATTAACTTAGGGTTGTTGTTTTTTGTTTTTTTGCCAGAGCCTATTCCCTTCTGTTCAATTTATTGGGGCAGACCTTCCACTTTTTAAAAGAGGCCTTTTTGCTTTTTGTAGCTTCTTCTATAAGCTTATTCTATATATACTTAACACTTCAGTCTTTAATATGCATATGTTCATCTTTAGGAATTTTAAAGGCTACTTTTTTATGGCCCCCCGTAGGGGATTTTTTATTTGCATTTACTAAAAACTACAACGAAATTAGGGAGGGAATCTACACACTATAGGAGAAAGAAAAGAAAACCCACTAAAACCCCAAGGGTTGAAGGTCACATACAGCTTGTAAAAAATTTGCTTAACAATAATGAAAAGCTTTCTTTAACATTGAGAGTGATCAATCCTCATCATAGCTTGTAAAAACATCCCAACAAATCTGACTATATGAAGAGTAGTCCAGGAGAATCGCTATTTAACTTAGACACAAATTATAGAGAACAGTGGCATCTCATTTAACCCTTTTTTCCTGGACTGTTCCGCTTAAATTCTTGCCTTCAATCATAGGGGTCGTTCCAATTTGCTTTTCACTGCCCGACTTGAAGAGAGTCTCATCTCCTTATTGCCCAGCAGACTTAATCAGGATATAACCATGGAGGATACTCCTTCGCTTTAAGCCTCGCTTATGGTCTGCATACAGGTCCTTCGAATTGCAAATGCCCATTTGACTCTTCTCTTCGATCCTGGAAGCCCCTATGATCATTGGTTAGACGCTTCTCCAATATTAACACAGTCCTTTTAAAAGCAACAGCTGACATATAGCACAGTTCTTGCATAGTACCTTATTTATACCAACAGGGAACAAAGGCTGAAAACACAGTTTGCAAGAGTCCAAGATTATTTACGGTCAGATGGTTAACCAGCAGCTTTTCCACTTCCTGGGGTAAGCTTGGATATCGCTTATTGCTCTTACTACGTTGTCTGTCGCCATTTTTAAGGAGGTTTACAAAGTTTGCCAAAGTCCCCAAAACTTGCTTCAACGCTTAACTGCCTCTTGGAATCTGTCCATACAGTCCATTGCCACTTTTAAACATGCCCCCCCTTTCTTCTAGCTCTGTAATGCTTGTAAACAGTTCTTAGCGGAGGAGAGTCCCCTCTCCCCCCTCGCTTTTCCCCGGGGGGCTTTCGCTTTGTTGTTTCATTTCAACTTTACTCATTCTTCATATGTAGATCAAGTAGATATGCTTATTTGCCGCTCGACCTCCTCTCGCTTGATGGGTGCACGTAGCTTAGTCCTTGCCGGAGCACAGCAGAGAGACTGTCGGAGCAAAGGGACGCCTCAATTTCCCGACAGTGTGCTGGGAAAGAGGCGACCCTCAGCGCTCCGTGACTGGAGACTCTTCGCAAAGGTCCCCGAGGGGTGCGGACATTCACACCCCCTCTCTAACTGCTGGTTTGCGAGCCGCCTCCTTGGGAGATCCCAGGAGACAGCCGCCATCAGCTCGCCAAAACCCTGCCTCCTCAAAGGCTACCCTTGATTATGGTGGACGTGGTTTCTGATACTGAAAAGGCAATATTGTACTTAGTGAGCATTTTATAGTTTGCAAATCGGTCTGTATACAACTGTTGGGTGGGGTGCAATATAAACTTCCATAACAGTTTTTCCCTGTTAACTAAAATCCCTGTTAAGTATATTCGTATACTGTTTCAGTTAAAGGAAACAGTTCATTAAATGTAAAGAATGTAACACACCATCTTCATGACTCATATTCAATGCTATCTATGTTAATGATCACAATAAATGTTTTTTACTTTGTAACTCATTTTTCTTTTCACATCTTTTTGAGCAAATACTTAATTTTTATAAAATCAACTAAAATACTATACTGGTGATGTTTTTTCCTGCAAATTATGAAGAAATTTGGGCCAGTCTGTAACTACTGTACATGTGGGTTTTTTGTTTGTACAGCAAAACGTAGGTGTTGTACAGTTATTTAAAACTTTGACTGCCTTTCTTCCCAGTTGGAGCCCACGATGTGGCACACAATTAAAAACCAGATTTTAAAAACAATACATATAAAAACTGAAGTTAAAAAGAAACGAGAGAACACCAGACAAAATGGAAGATTCTTCACCTGCTGGTGGAATACAATGATTGATGGTAATAAACTAATTTCCCTGGGGAGGAAATTCCCTAATTTTGGTGCCACAACCAAGAAGGTCCTTTTTCAGGTTGCCACCAATGTTCCCTCTAAGCTGAGTTAGTGTGAGCTAGCTCACACTAACTCAGCTTAGAGGGAACACTAGTTGCCACCCATCTAGCCTCAGATGGTGGGGGTATCCAAAGCAGGGCCAAGCATTTGAGCTTGTTTTAAACATTGTGTATTTGTTAAGAGGGCTAGTACAATGCTTAGTTTAAATTCCTGACCAAAAGAATCTATATATCTAATAGCCAAGGGTCCCTCTGCATGTGGATATCTAAATCTGCACATTGGAACAACATGGAGGGTAAACAGATTTTCCTGCACACTTGAGACACTCCCCAGGTGTGCAGAAAAATCTGAAATGTTGAAAAAACTATGGGGGATACTTAAATCTCCCCAAAAGAGTGTTCCCTGTGCATGCACAGAGAACACACCACTGGGAACTGGCTGCTGGGCTCGCCACTGTTTCTGCTGGCCAGGGGGGAGGGAACCTTGACAGGCTGGGCACCTGCGTCTGCTTGGCTGACTTGCAGCCTCCTCCTCCTCCTTTTCCTCCTCCTCCTCAGTGTGGAGCTCCTCCTGCTTCTGTAGGCGAGTATTGCGAGTCCTGCTGCTTGTTTATTTTAAAGGTGAAGATGACCAAAACGTTTTCCAAGAACACAGAGTTCTCAGCTCCTGAAAAATTAATATCTTTAAGGTTTTATAGAGTAGAGCCTATTTTTCCAGATATAGTCTTTCAAAACAGAGAGGGCCTGTATATATAGTTGCCCAAGATTTGATCTTGGCATGTCCAGATGTTGTATCTCTGGTGGCATGGCTGCAGTGTATTTGAGATCCCAAAATCCCTTGCCAGTCACAATAGACAATGTTGGGTTGGGTGGACCCCTGTCTGTCTCAATATAAGGCAGTTTTGTATGTTCAGCTATATCAAGGGTGTCAAACATATGGCCTGAGGGCTGGAACCAGTCCGTACAGGGCTTTTATCTGGCCTGAGAGCAACTGGTGCAAGGGAGGGAAGGAGGGAGGCTGCTTGGGGGGGGGAGTAGGCAAGCAGGCGCATGCGGTGAGATGTATGTGGTCAAAGCTGTCAAGAAATAGGAAATTGCTAGGGCGCAGGACTGTGAAGCTGAGGTAAAATAGTGTTAGGGGAATGGCAGTGAAGGCGGAGAAAGAGGAAGTTGGTGTTTTGGGGAACTGGTGTGGGATCTGGGAGAGCCAGGTTCAGACACGTCTTCCTCCTGAGCCAGGAACCTGTCATCTGGATCACCTGGAGCCAGTTGCTCAGCCTGGACCACCTCACAGGGTTGTTGTTGGTGGGGTGAGGCAGTGGAGAGGGAAGTCTGGTGTGCCTCCTCAAGATTCTCACAGGTAGGATGGGGAAAGACAGAAAACAAAGAGCAAGAGATGGACTGTAGCCATGCTCGGCTGCTGAAGCATATCAGGAGATGTTGGGAAATTACCTTATTTACTTGCAAGGAAAAAGACTCGTCTTCGAGAAGTGCTATATATAAAATAGTAACTAATTTGTATGGAAATGTAAGATCCCCCCCCCTTTATGGTATCCCTTGGTGAAAAAACCTAGTCTTGCATATATTTATTGGGGCTTTTGTGAATTCCACAGTAAATCAATTGTTTTCATGTCTAGGAATCAATTGCTTTTGTTTGTATTTTGAGTAAAAAAATAGTATTGTTCATTGGGTTTGCCTGTGTCACTTATAAAATTTATATCTCTGGTACCTGACTTTACATTTTATGGCACACATGCCCCGGCCCAACAAAGTATCATTTATGTCAGATCCGTCCCTCGTAACAATTGAGTTCAACGCATCTGAGCTATATCCTATATATAACGGTGTAAGGCCCATTAAACTCAGTGGACAGACTTATTGATGTGAGATTGAATATGCAAATTGAAACATATTATAATGCATGTTTACTGTTCATTTAACTTGTGGATGGACATGTGCTTTGGAACATGCATCCTATTGAGAGTGATGCAGCATTGACAGATGTCTGCTACGATGAACATTCTTGTTCTGTTTCACTGCTTGTCCAGCCTCTGATATTTTCCCCTGGTTTAAAGTAAATCAGAATTGTACAGAGGGAATGGTCAGAGTAATTGTCTGCATTAGCAGCCTTATTAGATATTGAAGTGAATGGATTAGCATGGAATAGCTAATACGTACATATATACATACTTTACTTATGATCCAGAGATCAGACAATTATAATGACAGAGTCTATGTCTAGAACACACTGCATATAGGCATAAACATTAAGGAAATGAAAATTTTAAAAAACATCCTATACTTACTAGGTGGTGAGATTTTTGGTTATCAGCTTCCTTTTGGATAAAACCTTAGCACAGAGCTTGACCACTTTAATGGAGGTCTTGTTTGACTGATCTGCGAGGAGGAGGGATGTATAAATTATATCTGATCTACCTGTGAACTTAGGATAAGAGTGAGGTGTATGGAGCACATGTCCTTGTAGAATTTACAGTGTAGTAACACATACTTGATGGTTTCGACTGTGCCATACTGGCAGTGGCAAAGGCACTGGGAGTATGGACCACGTAGGTATCTCCCTTCTAGAAGCACTGAGGGTAAAAGATTAAGCCAGGACAGAGTGAAGGCTCTGAGGTATTGGGCAAATTCTGTAGTATAAAGTGTTACCCAAACTGCCTCTCCCTATTTAAATTAGCTTGGGAGATGTCAAACAGAAATAACTATTGGGATCTCAAGCCAACGTTTATGGAGGTGCATCCCTGGAGAGAGTACCCAAAGAATCAGGCTGGTTTGGAAAAGAAATATTCTTTTGTTGAAGCCTTTCACAGCCGGAGTTCATTAGTTGCTGTAGATTTTCTGGAATCCCAGAAAATCTACAGCAACAAATATTCTTTTATTAAGCTAATTAAAGGTAGGTTCACACAAAGAAATCACATTCAATTTGGTGTCTGCAAAAGAAGAAGGAGATAGAGGATAGAGACGGATAGGGGGAAGTTACAGGGTAATACTTTACTTGTCCTGAAGAGCAGGAGTCCATGGTTGAAGGTGGAGAGACTGTGAATGACCAGTGTATCACGAACAAAGTGACCCAAGCAAGAGATTGGGGATGCAATTCTGTTAGGTGCCTGTAGAGCTTTGGTGGATATAGACATAGGAAAACAATGCGGACCAATGGGAAGCCTTGAGGGGCTTATCTCAGGTGAAGACAAAAGATTTCCTGGTCCAATAAGGTGTCCAAGGGGGTGTGACACCAGGAGGAGTAAAACCTAGTTGTGACCAGTGAAGTTCCAGAGGGGCAGAGTCTGGATTCACAATAGTGTTGATGAGATTAGCCAGGTGCTGGATGGCTGGACTGGGAGTGTCCAGTGGTTCCTAGGTAAGGGACAAAAGGGGAGGGAGGTTTCTTCTACATGCAAAGTAGAAGTTTAGGTTCGGTTCCTGATTGCATCTCCGGTGGTAAAAGGCTATGTGATTGTTCATTTGAAGTAATCAAAAGGAAACCCTGCTTGATGAACCACCTGGGGGTGTGGAAAATGGACCAAAGGCAGGACTTGTCATTGTCAAGGAAATGCGGGAAGGAAAGATGAGATCAAATTGATGGGATTAGCATTTGAGATTGAAAGAAGTTATTCTGGGGCAAGGCAGGTCCATTGTCCAGAGTATGCAGATGTTGGCGAGTGGGGGGTAGTTGCATTGTCAAAGCAAGATTTCATGTGCATTTTCCACGGTCATATATCCTAGGCAAAATACTGGCCTGCCAGTCCTGGCTTCAATCTTTATGTTCACTTATGTCAAGTTGCCTGGTGAGGTCCATTGATGATTGAAATGACCCATCCGAATAGACACGGGGTCAGTGTACTTACAGTTTGTAGTTTGCTGGCACAAAGTTTCAGCTGTAATTCCCTGTCGCTGGATGGAGGCATGCCCAAGGTCTATCAATTTGGAGAGATGTATCTAAAATTTATTGTTTTAATATATCTTTGGCTCCCGAGGGACCAAGGTGGCAAATTGCCATATAGTTGTAGTTTGTTCTTGTCAGCATCCACCCAACCTGAGCGGTAGGTATCTAGAAGAATTAAGGGGGCTAATCCAGATAGATTTAGTTTAAGCCGGGGCATGTTGCCAGATACCAGCTAGACATCTCTAGTGATACTTGCCCCAACTCTATTCTAAGAATTGTGTTTGGTGCACAGTGAGGGACATCAAATATACTCCTTAGAAATTTGGACTGTATGACTTCTGGGGGTAGGTGCCAATATATTAAAAAATTGTGAGCCAAATAGAAGTTTGGATAATACTTTGGCTTAAAAAACTTTAATGGCATTACGAATGTGTAAGCCCCCCTTTGAAAAGAAAATCTCAGAGCAGCTGATGCCACTCTTTGGGTGCTCTCAGCAGCCTGAGTCATCTGGGCTTTATACGAGCCTGTGGATTGGAAAACTACACTGAGATAGTTAAAAACCTTCACCTGTTCTATCTCATGCCCAATCGATCTGCCATCTGTGTTTAATTTGTCTCCTAGTAAAACTAGGATTTTGGTCTTCTGAAAATTTATTATTGTTTCCTCCTTGCAGTATACTGTAAACTGAGTCCTCCCTTGGAGTGGACAAGATGGATGTATCATCTGCATATAGTAAAATACATAAGTGTCTGTTTGCCAGCTTCAGTGGATGGAATTCTGGTTTGGTCAGTGCTTGGACCATTGTGTTAATATAGAAAAATTAAAAGGGGGCCAAAATTCAGCTTTGCTTCACTCCCCTTTTAACAGAAATCCTGCATGAAAGGTGACCTTGATGGTTAGTTCTTACTACTAGGAAGTTATTCTTGTGCGGCATAAGAATAAGGGCAAGTAGTCTATGATCAATTGATAAAGCCTCTAACGTAGTCAGTAATATGTCTCTGGCAATGCTGTCAAAGGCCATTTTATAGTTGACAAAGGCTACAGAGTGCTCCACTGGGTCTGGCACTATATTTCATTGCCAGGTGGTGTAAAACTAGGCATTAGTCTAAAGTGGAGTGGCTAGGTCTAAAGTCCGCTTCTTTTTCGGCTATGATCTTCTCTCGGTACAGCCAATCCCAGAATTTCCAACATAGGACCCTTGCATAGAACTTGCTCACTACGCTGAGCAAATTAATGGGGGGGGGGAGGTAATTGGATGGATTAGATTTGTCTCTTTTTTTGGAATGATGATGACCAAGCCCCAGTCACTAGGAATCCGTGCTGATTGATTGTTGTAAAAAGAGGGGCCAGGACTGGGGGTCAGGTTTCTGATGTCGACATGATACCCAACCTCTGTGTTTGGCTCTGCACCATAAAGCGGGTGAAAATATGTTTCTGTTGGGTATTACAAGTTGAAAACACTCAGTATATCTGGGGTTAAATGTTTATGTTACTCACAGGAAGTCACATGTTTTTCATGTAACCAATGTTCTTTAGGTGTAGAAAGCCCGGGAATTCTCTCCCTGATCTAGGAATTTGATTGGGACTAAAGTGTCAAGGTGTATTACCATTTTATGGCTTCTTTTCCCGTCTTTGTTTGGTGTTCTGAAGAAGAAGAAGAGCAGCCATAATCTCTCTTTTCTAGTTTTAACTTTGTGGAGTTTATGCCAATAAAGGTATTGTATTTGTATTTGTCTCTGTGGAGTAAGGATGTAGCCAATCTTGCTCTGTTGTTATTTTCATCCCAGTTACCCTTCCCATGCTAGAATTTAGTAAAAACTTTATATTTTAATCACACATGGACTCTCAGTCTGAATTATTTTACTCTGGCTCTGCTGGACTATTTTATCTCTGCTAAATACCATTTTTTCAGTATCTCACTATCACCCAACAGTTTCCCATGTGTTGTCAGGGACTGTACAGAATAATTTAGGAGCTTGAATAGCTAGTTTTCTATTTAGGAATCTCCATACCTTTGGGAAGGAAGGAAAACTCAAAGCTGTTTGTATAAGGAGTACTTCCAGATGTATAGCATGTGCCACCCCCCCCCCATCAATTCACAACTGACCTATAGCAACCTTATAGAGTTTTGAAGGCAAGAGGCTTTCAGAGGTGGTTTTCCATTGTCTGTTTCCATGTCACAACCCTGACATTCCTTGGAGGTCTTCCATGCAAATACTAGCCAGGACTGACCCTTCTGAGATCTGATAAGCTTGAGCTGGCCTGGGCTATCCAGTTCAGGGTATAGCATGTTGCTACAAAGCTGAAAATATTCCAAGCTAGGGGTCCTTCCCCTTTTGAGCCTCTGGGCACCTTTGTCACAAAGTGGCTGTTGAAGGGGGCAGAGCCAGTCACAAAATAGCTGCTGCAGCTTACCTTGAGTCGCACAGTGAAGATCCTTGTGGCAACTGCTGCCAGAGCAGTGTTTTTAAAAATCTGCATAGACAATCAGAAGCCCTGCTGGCCAACAACCCACCTGGCCCTACCCACTTTCTAGAAAACAGTTGGTGGGTTCAAGTTAAGTCGTCAGTGCGTGCCATGGTAAATAACCCTTGTTATAAGCAACAGTGATCAGTGGTGATCCTGCACTTTAGGGAATGCTGTGGATGGATTTATCTCCTGTTGTCTTATGGTTGAACTAGTTCTTTCACTTATTCTTGTAGTAACGCCTGCCTTTTGAGTAATTGGTTGTTCACACCTTGCAATAGCGTTGTCTCTCTTTTATATTCCTTGGCTATGTTTGCACAGTAGCACCAAATAGTTTCCTTGGGGTGTCTGGCAGCCTGTAGGAGAATGATGGGAAAACTTTCCCCATCTGCTGCTGTAGAACCTCCTTGTGTGTGTGTGTGTGTGTATATATATATATAAAATCTGTTTTATATTAAGTGAAACACTAGAAGACACAAACATATGGCTTTTCCAAAAGTGTTAAATGTCAAATACTCTCTCATAAGTAAGCAGTATAATAATACTGAATATGCAGTAATGGCTGCAAGGTGATTAAACATGTGATATATAACTCTTGTATAAATGGTTTTGCCTCCTCTTCTAATGTGGCTTCAAGGTTCTCAGAAGTCTGAGTTGCACTAGGAGATGCATGTCATGGACTCTTTTGCCTCTTCAAAAAGCTCTCCTCCCCCTTCTGCTAACTGTTCACACCCCTTTGTGAATGTTTTTGCACCCTTTCACAAAGGGGCAAGTGTCAATAAGAACAGGAAATGCATATCTGCCCTTGAGGAAGCTAGGCCAGCACTCCCTTGTCCTAATTCTGCTGCATGTACTGTAAAATTGTTTTGATATATTTGCATACAAGTGTATGTTATTCTAGCTGGGTGGGTCACAGATAATGTTTTGTCCTCCAGTGCTGCCTGGCAGGGAGCATCTTCCTGGGAGCTTCAACAAATTTGCACACTTGCCCTTACCTTACTACCCCCCAATTCAAAAACAGTGCAAGTCCTTTGATTTCTAGTACTGGTAGTGCCTTTAAAATATTTGAATGCAGGGAATCAGTGCAGCACTGCCTCTCAGTTTGAGTCATAAATGGGTCGATTTGAAAAGCTTCATGCCGAGTCAGCCACTGCTGCCCAAGAGTAGTAGTAGAGTATTTGATGATAGCAAAGCAGATACTGACCATCTTCTTACCATACTGTATGATGGAAGATTTTGATTTTGGAACTGATCACAATTTCTGGGCCATCTGATAGGAAGTTTACCTGATAGCAGGAAAGGGGAGTCCATAATGTTGCACTGTTTGCTTTTGGAAGAAGAAGAGGGACACTCAGGAAGAATAAAAAATATGTCTGCAAACTAGCATGCACATTCAAGGCACTGTGTTATTCCAGCTGGAACCTAAGGCCTGCATATTTTACTTTGATTCTGCTCACATATGTACATAGTGAAGATATTGACCAGAAGAGTGCTAGCTAGATTAATAGTAACTAAGGGATATAAAACAAAGGAAGAGATAGTGTTGTAAACCCTGAGACTGGTGCTTTTAAGTTGTATGAATGAAATGGGCTGCCCTTAACTACATCTATATATCTAATAGCCAAGTTGTCCCTATATATCTAATAGCCAAGTGCCGCACATCGGGGGCACTTGGGGGGCAGAGAGATTTTCCTGCACACTTGGAGCAGTCCCCAAGTGTGCAGAAAAATCTAAAAAGTTGAAAAAATATACCGGGGATATTTAAATCCCCCCAAAAGTAAAAGTGTTCCCTGCGCATGCGCAGAGAACGCTCTGGCTGTTGGGGGGGGAGGCTTGGTGGGCCCAGCGGCTGGGAGCTGCTCAGGCTTCACCGTCGGGGCTGGGGGGGTGGGGGGGGGAAGGATTGGCGGGGGCGGGGCTCCGTGCTGTGTGCGGGC
>NW_015168662.1:20968-38282 GCF_001447785.1 Gekko japonicus | reverse complement strand
TATATATATATATATATATATATGTATAGCTGTGTTCCTGACGACTCACCTTCTACCTCATTGGGCCAGCCTATCAAGGTCATTTGCATATGTGGGCTGATTGGGCCTCACTCCATTCTGCATGTCATTCCCTCCCCCCCATAGCCATAGTTTACAGAGGTACTCCTGGGCGATATGTCCATCCTAGGATGGTGATTTTGCAGGTGCTGAGCAGGAGAGCCTTTTTCTTGTCTACGTCAGTGATGCCCTGGAACACGATGAAATACTTCAGCCGTTCCACCCAGGTTTCCCAAAGCTCTGGGTGAGCGGGTAGATGTCCTGGAGTGGCAGCCATGGAAGCAATGGTCCCGGTAACGATGCGATGCATGTGGCTCGGAAGCTCGGGACGTGGTGCGGTGCTGGAGGGTACTAGGCTGGCTCAACAGGATTCCATCCTCGTCACCAGTGAAATATACTGGGTTCGATACGCATGAAGTGATCAGCTCACAGTTTATTTAGTGATTAGCTCAATTCAAGACAAATTAGGACTGAAGCCCTGCTTAAATCCGTACCCAACACACACCCCCCACCCACACACACTACTCATGATAGGTTATTTACAGAGGTACTCCTGGGTGATAGGTCCATCCCAGGATCCTAGCAGTCTATTGTTCTGTGTCCCCCAAGCTGGGTCCATCAAGGGTTAGACTCAGTACATAACACTTACTTTCCAGCAACCTTACTTGTGAATCGGGTGGGAGCAAAATCCTCACTAACAGGAAATTCCCAACAGAAAGATCTCTAGAAATTGTACTTATTTATGACCCAGAAACTATAGAGAACTACAGTTCCCAGGTATTTTTGTGCTGAAAACTTCCTGTTAGAGTTCAGAGCCTAATTAAGCCACAGTCACTGTTTATATTATTGGGGGGGGGAGGTAAACTGCCAATTATTATTTTTTTCCAGATTTCAGATTTTTCTGCAAACTTGGGGCTTTTCTCAGGTTTTTAGAAGGATGTCTTTTCTGTTCACACCCCCAGTGTTTGTATTTAAATTTTGGCCATGAGAATTAGATATATTGATGGAAATGCTTCTTGATTTTAACACAGTCATATGTTACATTTTTATTGCTTGCATATAGATCACTCACATTAAATTCAAATGTTTTTAACTTGAGAGAACAGGTTGAATTCATATATTTTTTGGCATTTTTAATTCAAAAGAATTTTGCCTATCTTGCTGCTCCCTAGTTGTATTAATAACTGGATCAGCATGAAAAAATACAATTTTTATTTCAGGCAGTTTGCAGCCTGGGCACTGGAGCCAGGCACTGGACACTTCTCACCAGGCCTCCTAACATATAGTCTTAACCCCCTACTCTTATTATGCAAGTCAGCAGCTCTTATTTGTGAAATGTAGGCAAAAGCTGCCCCCTGCTGTGTACAAGGCAAGATACATGAAAATGAGTATGAGCAACCGAGGCACACAAGTCAGTCTCTGCCAGAGCCTCTGTTGCTTGAGGGATCTGGATCACCGGGCATTGAATCCGCTTCTGGAGTCAGTGTTTCTGGCTGTTCAGCCCTTGCTGTGTTGATTGTATGGCTCCTGAGTAACAATCTAGTTGGCAACTAGGATTTAGGGTTATTTATTCCAACAGTAATTCAGATTAGACAGTGATCTGCTGGGCTGATACCTTTAAAACGTCCTTTAAATCCAGATAAACTTTTTCAGAGGAGTTATTCTATGGATTATAGTACTGTTAAATGAATATTATTCTTATCCAACCTCTTGCAAGTCATGGCAAAAACATTGTTGGCTAATTAAGACTGAGTCACATATGAGGAATCTCATGTGATTTCAAACCTCCCAAGAAAAAAAATACACTTCTTCGGTGCCGGGATGGGGGGGAGAGAGCAGCGAGGAGCCGGGGGGGAAAGGCAATGGGGGGGAGATCAAGGGGGGGTGGAGGAGACGGGGGGAACCGGCGGGATGGGGGGGACTTACCTCCTCATGTTGCTTCCTCCTCTGCCTCATAAGTGTAGAGCTCCCCCCCCCGCGAGTATCACGGGTCCCGCCCCTTGTCTTTATCTACACTGCAAAACTATTTAAGTTGTGTGCATTGATGATTTTGTTGTTGTTGTTCATTCGCACAGTCGAGTCCAACTCTTCACGACCACATTTCCTGTGCTTGTTTTTTGATCACAGTATAACCAGAGTGAAAGTACTAGGATGTAAATGCAAGGGTACTTCATGTCACAGAGCCGGGGGGGGGCATTTCTTGCTGAAAGTTTTCTCATGGGAGAAAGTTTTCTCATGGGTGGATGGCTTTCAAGTATAACAGCTGTATTTCACTCTCTTTGTTCCCCCCCCCACAACTTCCAGCTATTCCTCCCTGACCAAAAAAGTGAAGGTTCCTGTGATGTCACAGAGGCCTCTGGGTTGATCATTTTTGCTGCTGGGAGTGGCAGTGGAGCAGGGGGTGTTGCATGATTCTTTAATTGTCTCTTACTCACTACTGAAAGGGCTTTAAAAGGATCATGCTCTGTCCCCTCTAACTTCCCTGCTGGGAGGCCTGTTGAGAATTCTATGGAATTTCACTTATCCTTCTGCAGGTACCATCAGAGCTTAGACTAGCATGAAAGCGTTGAACTTTGCTGCTTCCTACAGATTCCTCATGGAGGGGCTGTAGCTCAGTGGAAGAACCTCTGGGTTTTTTTTTATGCATAGGGTCCCAGGTTCAATCCCTGGTATCTGTAGTTAAAAGGACCAGGCAGTAAGTGATGTGAAAGACTTCTACCTGGACTCTGGAGAGCCATTGGCCAGTCTGAGTAGACAGTACTGACCTTGATGGACTGCTGGTCTGAGTCAGTATAACACTGCTTCTTGTGTTTATGCTTCTCCAAGTAGGAGAGCTGGAGGGAACAGAGCTTGATTCTTCTGCACTCCTTTTAGCTTTGCTGGTTTCATTTATATAACCCTCACACACAGAGGTCATTTCGGGGGGGAACGTGGGGGAACGCAGTTCCCCCGGGTGAGGTGCAAAGAACCTCTGGGTTTTTTTTTATGCATAGGGTCCCAGGTTCAATCCCTGGTATCTGTAGTTAAAAGGACCAGGCAGTAAGTGATGTGAAAGACTTCTACCTGGACTCTGGAGAGCCATTGGCCAGTCTGAGTAGACAGTACTGACCTTGATGGACTGCTGGTCTGAGTCAGTATAACACTGCTTCTTGTGTTTATGCTTCTCCAAGTAGGAGGGGAACAGAGCTTGATTCTTCTGCACTCCTTTTAGCTTTGCTGGTTTCATTTATATAACCCTCACAGATATCTGTGTATTGCCAATTCCAGTGTTTTCTTTTTAGGAACTAGATTGCTACTTGACATATACAACCATCTGTAACAATGGAATCTACTGTATAAAATGCGGGGCATGTATGTGTACTTATTAAAAGTAATTTATTGAGTCTTTTTCTTTATTTATTTTGATTACCTCCATTTAACACCTGAGTTCTGAGGAAATTTCTATATGCAGCCCTGCTTAACTTTCCTGTAACTGATCATAACATACCAAATTTTTCACACTTTCTATAAAGTCTGCTCACCTTCCATTTCATTTGCACCTTTTCTTAGACTGGCCTTCAGGGATTTCATTACTTTTTGCATTAAAACACATGTCTGCACTGAGGGTGCTTCATTGCTTCCTATTTCAATCTCTAAGGGTATTTTCTAATGGCGAAATTGTAGAATGTGATAGTCAAAGGTAATATAAAAAGGAATTTACTTATTCTGTTGTCTTTGTACAGCATACTAGCTCTTTACATTTGTGATCAATAAACTCCTCAGCTTATTGTTTACAATTAGCAGAAGGAAAGCACAGCAGCTCTGGGAAGACTGGCTTGTTCACTTCATACTTAGAACTTTCTCAAACAAATTTATTCTGAATTGAAATGTCACATTTTGTTGTAGCTCACAGTAATGCTGTGCTGAATTTTTCATGAGGTTCAATGTGAACATTGCTGTCTGGGGGAGGGGAAAAAAGAATTGGCAAAAAGAAATGCCCCCTGCTTTCTGCAGAGTACTGGCTTGCAGTTACAGTTTCCCTGATCTTGCTTAGTACGGTAATTTCCCCCTAGAAATGGCTTCTTTACTGTCTGACCCAAACCTTTCATGGACCATGTTGAACAGGATGACCTCACAATGCCACATAGCTAATCCCATTGTGCTCATTCTGAAGAGGAAGGGGTGGAGGAGGAAGAGGAGTGCACTCCCTTGCGGAGGCAGCTAAGTGGATGTTCCTTACCTTGCCACACAACAGTGGTGTCATTGCCTGCCAGTGTTGAGCTGTGAGACTTCGCGTCCTGTCCAGCTCTAGTTTCATAGTTACATGTGTCCAGTTGGGGCAGGATGTAGAAGCCTCAATTAGTCACTTAACGTGTGACTAAGTCTTGGCCAGGGAATGCTGGGCCAGTTGCCTGGTAGCAGGGATGCATTTCCTCTTCTCCCATAACACCAGAACCTTGCAGATGGTTTCACAGTGTGTTGCAAATGGTTGTGGAAACTCCTTTAAAATGGGAGATTTGGTTTCACAGAACACATAACCACATTTAGACCAGATATTAGTTTTCTTCCTTAGAGAAATTGGTAAATTTAGTGATAGAGGTTTCCACTCCACTAATAATTTGGATTGTGCTAAAGAGGTACATTAAGGCATAACCTGACAGTATATGGTCTAAAATACAACATGTACTGCATCATTCATTGTATGCAGCCCAGATAGCTTGACAGTCATTATACAAAACATATCCTTTGAATTTTCTGCATTCTCTGTGTGTTTACATTTCTGGAACTTGTCATTGATTTATATAATCAACTTGCTGTAGCAATGATGGAGGGAATATGTTCAGTGGAACGTATACAATTCTATTTTGTTAGTTCCTTAAACTATAATTCATTTTTGACGTGACATGTTTTAAATAACTTTAAATTCACTGTTGCATCTTTATTTGGACTTGGGTTATTTCTGCCAAGATGGTATACATACTTTAAGAATAGTGATTCAGCCTGCTGTCTCCACAAATTGAAAGTGTATATTCTACAGGCTGATTTTCTTTGTCATTATGTCCACTGGCAAACAGCTTCTGTTTCCAATTAGATGCAAGTCCAGGACCTTCTACACCTTTTCTGTTTTGTGGAAGAATAGCATTCTAGTTTTGTGGTACAGTGGAAGGGAAAGATTCCTTTTGGAATAGACTGTCACTGTCATGTGTCAGCTGAACAGCTTAGATAGAACTCTGTGGTTGTCTAGTCACAGTTACTCTTAGCGTTGTTTTTTTCTTTCCTGGATTTCATGAGTATTTTAATTCTCTGTCACAGTAAAATATTGTATTGGTAGCTCTTATATGTTCTGTCAAGTATCAGAATAGTTATCATTAATGGTCGTTAATACCTTGTTTTGTAGATATGAATGTAGTGACTGGGGAATGTTCAAATGACAAATGAATCCAATCTTTGACTGTTCCAACCTTGGCTTGTTTTGGGAACTTAGTACTGTATACTTTCACAAGCAGTGGAATGTATACAACAGAGTAAAAGGAGGTCAGACAATGTCAGATGTGCAAACTCAGCTAGTATAAACAGAACTGATATTCTAGTATTGAAAGATTGGGGCAACGTGTTAAGTAATCAGGGTGACTGAATTGCCATAACTAAAGGCGTGGTAGATGGTGCCCCAAAAAGACACACCAAAATGAAACTGGCATGTAAAACCTATCATTCCAAAACCAAATTCCAGTGAAGAGAATTCTACATTTAATGGCTGAATAAAGAGGATGTTGTACAGTTGTTTGGAATTTGTGCTACTTTCTTATAAATGTAGGGATCTGAAGATGTCCCTGAAATAGTGAGCATGTACCTATTTATGGGTTCACAACTGTGGTTTTGAGAAGAGAATTACTTTGTCACAATGACAGAAGTCCTGATTCACAACTGTGACTTTATATCGACCTGGACAAAGTCTCAAAATATGCTCACATGTGTCTTATCAGAGTAAAGAGCTGCCATCTGGGGGCAATCCTGAACAGATTATGCCCTTCTAAATCCATTAAAGCCAATGGGTTTGGAAGGGTACACCTCTGTTTAGGATTGCACTCCTAGACATTCTTGGTGGAGGCTCATTCAAACTGCAGCAGAATATGCTGCATCATGCCTTCTGTGGCAATTCTGGATGTTCAACAACTGTGAGAAAATTACTCCTAAACCTAAGTTAACATTAAGGTGAGATGCGTGTTTCTTTTAAAGTGTGTTGGGCAGTTTATAATGATGCTTGACTTGATGTAAAATCTGGAGATGATTAAGCGACTCTTTGCTATCTCTTGCCAAGTGCTGCCTGTGAGTTGGTGTGGCATCTTTGGGTAATATTGAAAAGAGTTCACAAAGATACTTTTGTACTCTATAGAGCAAGAAACACTTATTTAAGAGAGCTTGGGGTCTGACTGCAAATATTATTAGGCCATGTTAAAAAAAAATCAACCATCATTTAGCTTGAAATTGCTGTGGTTCATGTACCTTTTAGTAGCCTTTTCACCCCTTTCATGCAGTAGCTGGAATGTTTTGTGGTAAAGGCCCCATGCATCAATAGCTCCTTTCATTTGGAACAAAATTTCTATGGTTGACTTATTCGGCATTGCTCATTTGCTTATGAAATGAGATTTTATATCAGGTTGAATAATATTTTTCATATCCCTAGTAATGAACATTTTCTACACACATCATCTGAACATTTAATATCCAGGAAAAAAGCTGTTCCTAACTTTTTCCATAAAATGGTTACAAAACTTCTAGAAAGCAGGCCAGCCAAAGCAAGGCACATTTTGAGTACCAGTGATATTTAAGCATCAGCACAATGCACTGATTGAAATCAGCTGGATTTAAACAAAGTCAATCAAGCTTTAACTAGATTTCCTGAAGTTTTACCAGGTTAAATAAACTTCTATATAGTTTGAATTCTGATTTGTGTTTTATCAAGTCCTCCCACCCTTTTGAGAGATTGTGGATAAGCTGACTAACCAGTACCAGCCCGCCTGGTCTTTTAAAATGCTAAATATATGTGGTGATACAGAAGGGAGGTAATAAATTTTCAGTCACACAGCCTTTCCACATGGCTAGGGTGAAAGAAAGAACTTCTTAAAAAATTGTTCTATTTTTCCCTTTCCTTAGTCTCTCATTCCAGTTTAAACCAGGCCACTGAAAATGTCCTAACACCTCAAGCTGAACTTGTGTAATTAGGCTATCTTTAACATATGTTTTCTTATCAAGGCAAGTGGTTTGATAAGGACTTGGATAAATTTTATGGTTTTAAAAAATGTGTCCCTAGAGTTTGGACGAATCAATCTGATTCATTTGCTCTCGTTCTAGGCATTGCAGGAAATTTCCTGGAATTGCTAATTTAGGAATGCTGTCTTAAGGTCACAGGTAGAAGAAGACTCAGTTCTGGGAAGTTTGCTTGCATGAAGAAACTGTTTTTGGTGCAGACTGGTGAAAGAGAAGCCCGGACTATGTGGTGAGATATTCTAGTAAGTGTTTGTCTCCATAGGATATTATACCCAGTTCTATAGACTTATTGGGGTTTAGGTTTAGTTACCACTTAAGTGGTAAATCCATATCACGATGGAACTACTTCAGTGTGCACAGAAGGATATATTTTAAAATTACATTTATACCCCTGTGTTTCTCCCCAAAGTAGCTTAAAGTGTTGTTTTCCAGTCTTCCATTTTATCCCCATAATAACAACCCTGTGAAATGGGTTAATCTGAAAGAAAGTGAGAGGCCCAAGGTCACCCAGCAAGCTTCCATGGCATGGGGGGGGGGTTCGTACCAGATTTCCCCAGATCCTAGTATGACATTCTAGCAGCTATATGTCAAAGACTGGGCTAGGACCCTTCTCTGTCAGTCTTGCATTGCTATTTTTCCCTTAATAATAGAATATTCAGTCATGTGAGTCTCCCATTTGCAGTCTGTAAGAGTATAGTTTGGGCACAGGTTTATTGCTTCAGTGAGTTAACATAACTCATACTAAAATAAAAATAAAGGTTCATGGAGAAGGAGGTTGAAATTAGGAGTCGAGAATGTCTCCCATATTTGGGTTCATGTATCTTATAGGGAGGTGTCTGTGAACTTTGTGCTCTGCTGGTGCCAATAATAATTTGTTTTGCTGGTGGTGATGTTAATACTTAGCATTTATATAGTGCTTTAGAGAATTAAAGGACAGTTCTACACCTTATTTTGTTATCGTTACAGTAGGATTAAAGATGGGGCAATCTTAGATAAATTTGTAGTGGAAGAAAGATTTGGAATTAAGATCTCTTGGTTTAGATGTTTTCATCTGAAAAATCTGATCACTAATCTGATCAGGTCCAAGGATTTGCTTCAGCCACTAACCCCATTTGAGGACTTAATCTGGAATGGGAATGATGGTAAAAAAGGTATGATTTCTGCCCTCTGTAAATTATTACTAACGGCAATATATAAAGACCCCTTATCATACCAAACAAATTTTTAAAAGGTCTGAGTCTCTGAAACTGGCCTTTTTGGAATCCGACAGGAAACAGGTTTGGAATTCCCCCTCCAACAAATCCTGTTGTTGAATTATTATCCAATTTTATAAGCTGTTATCTAATTGGTATTTAACACCACACAAGTTAAACCTGATGAACAGGTCTTTGAGCCCACTATGTTGGAGATCCTGTGAGCAGGAAGGCACTGCTTTACATATGTGGTGGAAATGCCATCTGGTTCAGGACTTTTGGAAGGTGGTTCATAAAGAGATATCGAACATTGTGGGTCTTCCACTGCCTTATTCTCTGGAATTTCTGTTATTGGATTTTTGGGCTGACTCTTTGCTTGATAAAAAAATAACACCAAATTTCTTGTTTCTACATTGGTTGCTTCTGCTCACTTGGTCATTGCCAGGAATTGGGAATCCCTCATGGGATCTTTGCTTTAAAAATGGTAGCAGAAGATCTGGGAACAATTCCTGATGGGTAGGATTATGCATAATCCATTTGGGGGGGATTTACGTATCATAGTACCTTTATTTGAATATGATAAAAAATGGAAAGCAGTCTTAGAATTTCTTTTTTTTCTTTCTTCAAACCCGGTTCTCCCAGATTAGAGTCCGCACACTTAACCACTACACCAAACTGGCTCTCATTCCTCCTATGGGATATCTGTGAACCATCTATTTGCTTGTTGCAGCTTTTTCAGTTTTTTACCCTGTTGTGGTACTAGGCTATTTAGCTAAATTCTTTTTAGTCAGAACACTCCACATACCTGAAAGATCCTTAATAAACCTTATGTGATCTTGCCAGTTTTGAGTACACACAGGAACTGTTCTGAGTACACGGCTTCCTTACTGTGCTGTAGTAATGATGTGAAGTTAAATATGTTGTCAAAGGCTTTCACGGCCGGAGTTCATTTGTTGTTGTAGATTTTCTGGGCTGTATGAGGTTACATTCACTATTGTATTATATCATTGGTTTTCAAGTTGGTGTTTGTTAATCAGTAATCCCTCTGCCTTAAAATTTATTTCAACTGAAGGCTCCATGATGGCTTACACACATCTGTGAAAGAGAGAAGGGGGGGGGCGGAAGCAACTAGTGGATGCATTTTTCTTTAAATGTCTATATTGTCTAGGGGATTGGGAGTAGAAAGTTGAGAGCTTGTTTTTTCAGACCTCCTTGTTTCCCTTGTGTTTTCAGGTCTCCAGCGATCTGTCTCTGTTCTAATGATGGAGCTTATCTGGAATTCCTTGGTAGTGGTGGAATCCTGAGTAGCTGCCCAAGCAGTTTAGCTACTTATACTGGCCTTGGACGATTCTGTGTACCAGCATATTGAGAAGGGAGCCTTTGGACTGAAGCCAGTCTTGTAGCACTTTGGCTTGCAGCCTGCTGTATTTATTTGACTGGCACTAGGAATAACTAGAGTGACCTACAGTAACACAGTTCATCAAAGTTAAATGTGGGCTATTTTAAAAGGAATGTTGCCAATTTAGCACTTATGGAATGAATAATTGAATAAATGAATTTCATTCTTCTGAATGGGTTTTTTTTAAAGTCATCAGTTAAAAATATCCTTTGAATAATGCAAGAAGTTCTACTGCTAGCTGTTCTTAAAACTCTGATGTGTAGCTCTCAGGCAGTAAGTATGCACCGCTAGCTTCCTGGTACACTGAGAAACTGAAGTAGCATTACACATCTCTTGATCAGCATTAAAGTATACTCTTTCTGGTTTTCTTTATTTCTGCATTCTTAAACCTGAGAATGCATTGTAGCCTTATATTATAGCTATCTATTAAACACCATAGATGAAAATAAACTTGTAGTGTATAATTTGTTGAAACAAAATAACTAAAATGTAGCACTCTTAAAAGCAAGGATAACATGATAACATGACTAACTGCCACAGACAAATAGCATAAAAGATGTTCCCCCATGAAGAAACTCTTACATTTCCCCCATACGGTGCAATCTCAAAGGTTTCATTATCACTGAGTTGAGGAACTTAACTAAATTGTAGTTTTAGGTCACTAGTAAGGTGAGAGGGCATTTGAGGAAGCGATTGTAGGATGGAGAACTAGTTTAAAACATTATTCTTCTTTGTAGCAAATGAATTTTGTTATTCTCCCTTGGCCCTCAAGAATGGGAAGAGGATACTAATGAAAAACACATGAAATAAAACAATTGCCAGACATTCAAGGAAAATGGAATATTCTACTCTAAAGCTGTCAAGGCGAGGCTTGCCCTAGTTTATTTCTTTTCACCGAAGCAAGCGTTAACTGTTACTGCATATTGTATGAATAATTGATCAAGGGTTCTTTGCTTGTTACCTGAAATTAAATTCTGGTTTCTTATTGCTCAGAGCAATACTTCAGTCTTTGTTGTATCTCAGCCCTGCTCATGTGTTTGTGATTTTCCCCCTGATCTTTCATTCCCCAGAGGAAGTGCTGGCTTTTGCTTCAATTTCCTCCTATGATTTAAATGAAAACTTCAAAACTCAACAACAGTCCCCCCCCAAAAAAAAAATCACAGTCATGGGAACTCTGTAGTATGAAGAGATGTTTTCTTGTAAGCATGAATTTGCTGTCTTTACATATATTAAACGTGAAAGACTGGCACACAGCATTCTGTAACTGGAAACTCCAAAAGAAATGAAAACAGAGCTGTGTGTCTGCCTTTCTGTTACTAAGGGAAGACATTTAATTTACCTTCTCAAGCCAGTCTCTAGAAATGATGCAATTCTGCTGAAGCAGATTTATGGTGCCTTTTCCTCCAGAAATCAATACTCCTTGGAGGGGCTGTCATGGGAACTGGCTGACTGAGATCCAGCTGTTTTCAAATATAAACTTCTGCACCACAAACCCAAAGTAATGACTCTTGGTTTTGGTTTTTTTAGTCAGCACTTCAGCTCCAAGACATTACGAGGTAAGATTTAATTGACTGCTTTGTTTCCATTAGGAACTTATTGAAAGTTTGCTGTAGTGCATTCAGCAAGTAAAGCTCTCAAAGATGCTGCTATTCTTACTTGCCTTATGGGTTGTGGTTTGTAAGAACTTAAGGAGGTGCATTGTAGGAAAGATTAGGGTAGTGTTTTGTGGAGTATTTGGTACATGAGAGTTGCCGCCTTTTTAGAATGTTAATGATAGCAGATCATTGTTGTGGGTACTGTTGACATTGAACAGCTGCTCAGATAGCATAGCTTCTTTCCCCTTATTGTAACAATTGTCTTTCCTATACAAATATGTCTCAAAGGCATGTTTCTTTCTGCTGTTTTATGGTTACCATCAGATTTAGCACAGCAATTAGATTTTCATCATCATTCCCATTATGGTGGGGTTTCCCTCCACCACTCCTTATTTTAAGGAAGGAAAAAGATTTGGAATGGCTTGAGAAGTTTTGCATACATTGTGTGGATATTTAAGGAAATTCCAGGACTGATTTGTTACTGGAGATTTCAAGATTCTAAATCCATAATGCAAGGTCAAACTTGCTTCCAGAAAATATATCCCAAAATCAGCCTGTCCTCCCAACACAGATGCTTCCAGAAGTACTTTACAGTGATAGAAGTCGCTGTCGAAGAGAGCTAGAATTTCCATAGACTTCTGAAATGTTACATTTCTTGCTTAGCAAGGAACTTTCATATTATTTATTTACAGTCAGATTTTAACATCAAGACTAAAGGCAGATTACAAAATTTAACAATGCAATAGTAACAGTATAAAACATATAATAAGTGTAATAAGATTGGGGAACGGAAAACTGGAAAACAAAGCAATAAAAAAACCAAAACTGTATACTGTGTCATAAATTTGCAGCCCAGAAAGCATCCTCTTGAACGTATTCCATTTTATCCAAGACCACTCATTCTGCATAATGATAGAAGCATGAGAGTTTTCCTGACCTCAGGCAGGCCTTTCTGCAAAGTGTGGCCCACAACAGAGAATGCTCAAGTATGGGGAGCTGGTGATCTTACCCATTTGCAGGGCAGAACCTTCAGCAAACTGTGTGCAGATCAGCACAGCTGTCACAATTTGGCCTATTGGTAGGAGTAGCCTTTTAGATATGTGTGTCCTAGGCCATGAAGGTAATAGTCTTGAACCCTGGAACTAATTAGTAACCATTGGACTGACTGCAGAACAAGTGTAATATGTATATTCCTGATAATGATTGAGCTGTGGCATTCTGAATCAGCTGGATTTCCAGGTTGTGTTTAAGGGCAGACCCTTGCAGAATGCATTACAATAGTCTAGCTTCAGAGTTACTGTGGCATGGAACCATGTGGCCAGATCAGCCAGGGCCAAGGTACAGAGATATCTTCTGAGCTAAATGAGTATGAAAGAAAGCATATTTTGTCACTGAATTAACCTGCTTCTCCAGCACTAAGGCTGAATCCAGTATAATCCCTAGACTCTTAATTTAGTCAGCAGCTGTGGGAAGCACATTGCTGTCCAAGACCTCAGCCTCCCCAGCCACCAGTACCTTTGTCTTGTCAGGATTCAGTTTCAGTTTGGTAGCCTTGATCTTTAAGTACAGCATCCAGGAACTCCTCTTTGAACATGTCAGAAATTGTAATTTGCATGCAGAATTGAGCAAGGAATCTGGCTCATCAGGTAGTTGGGCTAACATTTTCTGTAACTTAGCAATATACACATTTATCACTTGAAGGGTGATGGTAAACCTTTTTTAAAAATACAGGATATGAGTTTTCATATTTAAAATTTTCTAAAAATAGTAATATTCTCTGTTAAATAATTTCACTGAAAACAACATGTGCATTTAATGCAAAGTCTTTGCTTACAGTATTTTATGGTTCTTATACCTCTACCAGAGGTTAAGTCATATTCACATATTCAGATTATAATATCCAGCAGTTTGCTGGGTTCATGGTGGTGAAAGCAACAGCATAAGGAATTTGGGCTACAAGATTGTGAGGTTTTTCTGAGCTGAAAAAATATTTTCTGTGCTTGGCTTTTCTTTTGTTGCAGTTACGAGTACATACAATTGTGGCTGGGATATTTAGGGGAAAAACTCATTGGCAAATGCAGCCACAGGTTGTGAAAGGTTCAGTTGAGAAATCAATGCTGTTTTTCCATCTGGCTGCCTTGAAGGCTATGTAAATTAAACGTACTTATCCATAAAGTGTGTCTACATTGCTAGAGGAATAGTTGACAGTAGTTCTTTTTGTCCTGGTTTGATAATGGTACACTAGAGGCTGATGGTAGTTCAAAAATAACAAATTGTTTTATTTAACTCTGAGGGGAAATAGTCAGGTAGGAATCATTTAGGACTTATGAGGTGAGCAGCCAACAGGAAATGAGATAACGCTGTATACAAATAAATGCCAGATAATTTGACACAAACAAGTCACTGTTTCTGTTATTCAGACAGGTCTTTAAAACCTGAGGAGAGAGATTTATTAGCATTTTTTCTTACATAAACTAGCATAAGCTTCTTGGACTAACAGACACTAGAGTTGGGGAAGGCAGGAACATTCAAACAAGTTCCAATTTCCTTCCTTATCCACAGGCTAGAGATCACCACCCACCCACCTGTCTTTTAGGAGCTATTTCCCTCATACTTGTTAGGGATGGGCTAAGCTTCCTATTTACATAACTCAGGATCCTTCTTGATCCTCTCCTTCAGACTGGCTAGGGATGACCCCCCCCTTTTCCAGGAGCTATTTCCCTCAGGCTTAAATGGGGATTCGTCTTGATCCTCTCACTCCCTTAGCTTTCCTTCCCAGTCAACTGTCAGTTCTTAGCTTCCACTCCTAGCTGACTCTCTCAACTGAAGAATTTCCATTTGAATCTCCTTTCACTCAAGGTTCTCATACCAGGTTACAGCATTAATTAGGGATGCGCACAGTCCAGAAAAATGACGGTTAACGTCCACATTAATGGACTGGACCATGGTCCATTTGGACTGTGCCAGAAGTGGGTGAACTTGCAGCTCGGCCTTGACTCACTTGCTGGGTGGCTTTGCAAAAATCATTTATTTTAAACAGCTTTTGCAAAGCTGCCCGGTAAGCAAGTGAAGGCCGAGTGGCGAGTTCACTCACTTCCAGGTGGGTGAAATTGCCGTTCAGCTTTCACTTGCGCACTGTGCATTTTGCAAAGCTGCCCAGTGTGTGAGTGAAGGCCAAGCAGCAACTTCACCCACCCTGAAGTGGCTGAACTTGCTGCTTGGCCTTCACTCATGTGCCAAGCAATTTCCAAATTCTACTAATCAAAGATCTTTACTTAGGTAATCTTATATGCATTAATGCGTACATACCTCCAAATAATTCTAAGGTTAAACCCAATGGAAGTCCCTAGGATTCTCTGGGAGACACCATCGAAGTTTTAACCTCTCAATTTCCTAATTCACATTTTATACTAGGTGGCGACTTCAATGCCAGAATCGGACCAGGTGTGCCCTAGACCAGTGTTTCTCAACCTTTTTCCGACTGTGGCCTCCTTCCGACCTTGTTTCCTTCCTGTGGCCCCCCTGTCCTACCGGTATAAAGGTAGCTATTTTATATGCCAATAAAGGCATTGTACTTGAAGGTAGCTATTTCAATGTTTTGTTTGTAAATAGCCAAGGAACAAATAAGTATAAACAGCCACACAAAATGCACACATGCAGTTCTTATTGGGAAACTGAAATTAGAAATTTACAAAAAAAATACACCACAAAAAGGGAATACAACACGGCTAATAAACAACAATGTTCACATACAAGGGAGAACAAAGCCTCTCCCACCGTTGCACAAGATTACAGCGATGCAAAAATCCACAGTTGCAAAAGATGCATAGAAGTGCAGTGAAGAAAGTCATGTGTTAGGTTTCCAGTCCTCTGAAGGTACAAATTGTATTCCAAAACGAAACCTGTGTTTACATGCAATTTTGCTTTATCCCAAAGCTGTGGAAACTTTTTTAGATATTGTACTCTTTATCCAAAAATGGTGTTTTTCTTGATTGAAGGTTAATTTGGCTGCCATGTCACTCTGCAGCTCTATGAGTGCTTCTTGCAAAGAAGCATCAACGTCAGCAGCATTCACAGCAAATGGATCAACTACCCAGGCCAGAATATCCATGTCCAGGAGATCACGGAAACAAACTTGCATATCTTTATAAAGCTGCTTCAGATGATTCACATACACAATTATTTCATCATCTTTCAATTCATCACAAACTGCTGCCAAAGAGGACAACTGTGCAAATTCTCAACATCCAACATTGGTGGCATGCAGCTTGAGTTTTCCAAGAAACCCTGCAATAATCTCCTTGCTTGAAAAAAGGTCACGATTTCTGCCTTGTAGTTGTTTGTTTAATGAACTGAGCTTTTCAAAGACATCACTCAGGTAACATATATTACATTTAGCAGAGGTCATCTTTTCTTTCATTTCCTTGCCTCTGAAAAATGTTACAACTGAGTCCCACAAAGCAACAAAACAACAAACCTTTGGACAGCCAATGGATTTCTGTATGCATTAATAAGCGTGTGAAGTCTTCGTTATTGTCCTCGCAAAGCTGTCGAAACAAGCTGTCTTGAAGTGAATTTGATTTAATGTAATTTACTGCTTTTATTACAATCTGTAGAGACTCATGCAAGCACCCTGCTAGTCTTTTTCAAACCAAGTGTTGTCGGTGAACAATGCAGTGAATACAGAATACTTCTGGCACAACACCTTTCAAATATGCATTAAATCCTCTGTATCTACCTGTCATAAAAGGAGCACCATCAGTAGCACAGGCCAGAATGTTCTCAAGAGGGATATATTTCTCATTGAAGTACCTCTTGACTTCTTCAAAAATTGTTTCACCATTAGTATCTGTTTTAAGTTTTCATGCAAATAGCATTTCTCCTTTCAATTTGTTGTCGTGCAAATATCTAACATAAGCCATCGGTATTGCTGTGTTATCTGGTAAACACAATTCATCAATTTGCAAAGCAAACTTCTGAACTTTTAAATGCGAAACTAGTTGATTTTCAACAACTTCTGCCATTTCATCAATACGCCTCAACACCGATGAATTGCTCAAAGGGATGGATTCAGTAATTTCACAAGTATCTTGGTTCATGACAGTTGAAATAACAACAGACACTGCTGGCAAAATCAAGGATTCCCCCACAGTGTGTGGTTATCCTTCCTTGGCTATCATTTTGGATATCTCATAAGATGCGATTAAACCTTTGTCTTTTAAAACCAATTTCTGAGCAAACATTTTCTTCAATGTAGGTCTAGTTTCTAATTTATCTCGCAATGCTTGAAAATATTCCAGTGGTTTATCCTCCTTTTCTTTATGAGACGTTTGCAGATGCTTCTGCAATTTGCATGGATGCATACTCTCATTGGAAAGTGCAGTCATAGATATCAAACACATAGGTTTAGTGCAGTCTTGTGGTGACGGAATACATTCGTAGTCAAAGTACTCGACTGAGTATTGTTGCAGAGGTAGCCATAGGTTTTCTAAAAAAAAAAGATACAGATGGAGACCAGTGTTCCCTCTAAGCTGAGTTAGTGTGAGCCAGCTCACAGTTCTTTAGCCTCCAGCTCACACATTTTAGTCTCAGCTCAGGAAGGAGGGCTCCAGAGCAAACTAACTGATGCAGCAGCCAAATCGCTCGCTCACAACTTTAATGCCAGGAGCTCACAAAGTAGAATTTTTGCTCACAAGACTCCACAGCTTAGAGGGAACATTGATGGAGACTAATTTTACATATGTTTGCAACTACAAACTAATAAGGAAGATCACTTCTCAAAAATAAAACAGTGTCAGAACATCTGAACAAACACAAATGAA